>NC_084634.1:9225408-9240408 GCF_033978795.1 Nerophis ophidion | reverse complement strand
GTTGAAAACGACCCAAACTGGGTCAGTTGCACTGTGAGAGTATCCCAGCACGAGACGGCGGCGTGCCCCGTCGCCTCAGGCGGCGTTCTCGCGGACCGTCCAGCGTCGCTATCCGGGCCACTGCGTCTTCTTTGACATGAATCACCGTGGATACGCACGGGCGGGGCGTGGAGGGGGGGTTTGGGGGGGGGGGGGGGCATTGTTCTGGCTTCCCCTTCGCCCTTCGTGCGAACCCTGGCGGCTGTTTGGGTCCTCCGTGACATCTTTTTTCACGTAGGAGCCGGCGAGGTCAGAGGAAGCTGGGCCTCCTTCAAAATAAGAAACGCTCGTCAAGAGGGAAGTGTATTTTTAGGACGCTCTTCTTCACACCAAAACATTCACCCCCCCCGCCCCGCAGCCTCCTCCCTCGCCCCCATTTCCTCACCCGCTCTCCCAGTGAGGTATATTTAGCAGCGCTGTCCTCCCCTCACCCCGCTCTGCAGGATCCTGGGGGGGGCAGCTGCCGTCTACCTCCCCACCCCCCCCAACCCGAGCGGTTTCAGGCTGCGGTTCCAGCGGCGAGCAGAGCGTCGCGCTGTCAGCACGCCATCACTCACTATATCAACCAGACGTCTGTAAGACGGCGGGGGAGTGGAGAGGAATGAGGGCGTGGAGGCTGGCGCCGTCAACAACAAGTCACTATTGTTTCCACGTTAAGATACTCTGCAGCGTTAGAACTTCTTCTGTTAGCCGAGCGCTACGTAGTGGCGGCCGTGACCCACCCCCCTATAAAAAAGCAGAGACGGCAGGCCATGTGCAAGTAAATGAGAATTTGATGTCCGAATGTGTCAGGATGGCGACTGGTCGTGCACAACTTAAGGATTGGCGAGCAAAATGAAACCGAAGTCCACAGATCAGGCCCGCGAACAGGTTTTATCCGGGCTGCAGGATGGGTTTGCCGAGTATAAAAATTAACCCGAAATTTTATATACCGTATTTACTTGAATTGCTGCCGGGTGTATAGTATGCGCCTGCCTAAAATGACTGCCGGGTGAAACTCGTTTTTAGCGCATGTCTAGGATTTTCCACCGGGTCAAACTCGTCACGTCACGTCATCATTTTCAAAATGGAGAAGGCTGATTTCTGTTGCGATCCGTGACTCGGATCTTCAAATATTATTGTTTATTTTTCCATCTTTGTTCTCATTCTCCTTCTGATCCGTTTATTTCCCGTTTAGACCATCACCATGGTTACTTATTAGTTTCAGCTGTTACTCCCGGTTCCTGCACACCTGTTCACTGCTAATTACCTTCCCTTTATAAGCCAGCCTCTTCTGTTTATTCTTTCTGGGACTCTAATTTGCTCACATGCAACAAGTAACGTCAGGTATGTTTTTCTCGCTAGCTCATTAGCTAAGCCACTTTGTTGTCATCTTTAGCTCACATGCTAATCATCTTTGTTTTCATTTTTTGTGCCATCGTGCCAAATCTTAGTTCTTTATATTTCCTAGCTTTCACGCTAGCGTCTTTTGTTTCCCTTTTTATTAGCTCCAGTGTTTTTGTTCAGAGCTCACTTTTTGTTAATAAATTTGTTAGATCTTACCTTTGTTGTGTTCTTTCGTTTGACGCATCCTCGAGGGAATCGAACCCGGTACCACGATGCCGAACCGGCGTTACAATTTCAATCATTTAAAAATCCCATACAGGGAAGAAGATTAAAAGCTATTCAGTAGGATTTAAGGTCCAAGCTATTGAATATGCTAAAAAGAACAGTAAGCAGCTATGTTTTATTAATATACCGTAGCTGCGTGTGTCAAATATGAGTCGTTAAATGACTCCCCCTACCGCCTCCTGGCGGTAGAGGGTGCTAGTGATCTTTCTTGCGACTACTCGGCTGCAGAAAAAGTGACAACAAGGAGCAATAGTGAGTAGCGATCGTTTATTTTTTCCTCTCGCTTCCACTTTTAACATGGAGGATTACATATCTAAAATAAAACAGTTTTTCTAAACTGGACTTCCAATCAAAGCGGGAGGTAATAAAAGAAGATCTCCATGGTTTGTAAAACTGAAGAAAGATAAGGAAGACTTCTATATACAAGTTATCGATACTTTTCTTCATTTATAAGTAAAGGTAAGAACATAACGTTTTTTTAATTAAATGTGCTTTTCATGATGGTATCCTTACATCACACTCAAATTTATAAGCGCAGGCCTAAATGTACCGCAAAACTTTGGTAAGCGCCGGAGTGAGAATAGGTTTTAAATTAATTAGCGCCCCGGCGGCAATTCAAGGGGATTGTTACGACTCGGAGTAAGGAGAGGACCCAGATGCAGAGAAGAAGATCAAAAAAATAAAGCTTTTATTTTGAAACAGCTTTTGCTGCAAAAGTTTTTCACAAGAATAATCAACACGCGGAAAAATAATTCCGGGGATAAACAATTAACTTAAAATCACTCCACAAAAATAAGGAGGAATACTAATCTAAGGAAATTCTAACAAAAAAAGAATATTAATAAGAATAAACGAAAAGCGCTCCAACAGGAGGAAAAAACACCAAGACGACCTATATATAAACAACAAAAAAATCACTCAATGTATGAGGCAATAAATTCGAAATTTGGAAAAACAAAAAGACGAAGGATAACCAAGAACGCTCGAAGGGGGAAAAAGTAAACTCAAAATTACAGCAAAAACTGGGGTTACTAGGAAAACAGGAGCAAGACAAGGAACTAATCAAGGACATGGACATGGACGCTAGAAAGGCACGATAGACGAGACGATCTGGCAAAGGACAAACGGAGAAGTGAGCTTAAATAGGATGTGGGAGTGATGGGGACAGGTGGAAACAATCAGGAATCAGGGATGAGGTCAGAATGGTGACACAAGAGGAAGGGGGCCCGGCCATAAGGCGCTCACCATCGTGCCCCGCCTCCAGGACTGGCTCCAGAGGGGGGCCCGGTGACCCGCGTCTGGCCGAGGGAAATCTGGATTCTAGATACGTCTTCTTCATAAAGGTCTTCGAGCTGCTCTTTGTCTGATCCCTCACCTAGGACCTTTTTGTCTTGGGAGACCCTACCAGGGGGCATAAAAACCCCCGGACAACATCAGCGGTCACTCGAACAAGTATGACGATCCTCCTGGTAGGGGTGTATCCCTTTATGGAGGATGCCTGCGCGTGACTTAGTTGAACTTTAACGTGGGGAGACCGGTGCACAGACAGTCAGCACCTGGTCCTTGACCGATCCGGGTCAGGGTCCAGTGGCATGGAGTCCAAGACGACTGGGGACCCTTTTTTTTCTGCAGCCTTCCCCCGCCATCGAGTTTGCCAAGTATAATAATTAACCTGAAATTTTAGAATGAAAGAAAAACTGCTGTTCTAAATGTGTCCACTAGATGTCGCAATAGCAATTCTTTGTATCTTTGTTAGAGATGTCCGATGATGGCTTTTTTGCCGATATTCCGATATTGTCCCACTCTTAATTACCGAATCCGATAACCGATACAGTCGTGGAATGAACACATTATCATACCTCATTTTGTTGTGATGCCCCGCTGAATGCATTAAACAATGTAACAAGGTTTTCCAAAATAAGTCAACTCAAGTTATGGGGAAAAAAATGCCAACATGGCACTGCCATATTTATTATTGAAGTCCCAAAATGCATTATTTGTTTTAACATGCCTCAAAACAGCAGCTTGGAATTTGGGACATGCTCTCCCTGAGAAAGCATGAGGAGGTTTAGGTGGGCGGTGTTGAGCTGGGGGGGGGGGGGGGGGGGGGGTGTATATTGTAGCGTCCCGGAAAAATTCGTGCTGCAAGGGGTTCTGGGTATTTGTTATGTTGCGTTACGGTGCGGATGTTCTCCCAAAATGTGTTAGTCATTCTTGTTTGGTGTGGGTTCACGGTGTGGCGCATATTTCCAACAGTGTTAAAGTTGTTTATATGGCCACCCTCAGTGTGACCTGTATGGCTGTTGACCAAGTATGCCTTGCATTCACTCGTGTGTGTGTGTGTGTGAAAAGACGTACTGTAGATATTATGGCACTTTGTACTTCTCCCTACGTCCTTGTAGCACTCCTTACAGCGGCGTTTTAAAAAAGTCATACATTTTTGTGTTTGGAACCGATACCGATAATTTCCGATATTACATTTTAAAGCATTTATCGACGTCTCTAATCTTCGTAGATGATGCCATATATGTACAAAATAAACCACATGATTTTAGTACATCAGTCGAACTAGTGGATACTTCATCACAACATCCGGTTTCGGTGAACTCTTCTTTTTTTTTCGATGGCCAAGTTTCAAATAATAGACTATATGTAATAAAACAATATACCTTTTGATGACAAAGAAATGGAGATTGTTGAAAGACCGGAATTGACGCTGGGGTGTATTTGCTTACATGAGAGTTGAAAAACAAAGCTAATGTAGATCCACACTGTCCTCTACTTAAAAGCCGTACAAAGATTACAACCCTCCCTAATATATTACACTATATATATATACATTCATACATTATATTGTTATTTTTATTTCCATGTATACAACACAAATTTTTAAGTTGTGGAGACTTTTATTTTGTAGTAGTGGCGACTTTTATATATATATATATATATATATATGTATATATATATCCATCCATCCATTTTCTACCGCTTATTCCCTTTTGGGGTCGCGGGGGCGCTGGCGCCTATCTCAGCTACAATCGGGCGGAAGGCGGGGTACACCCTGGACAAGTCGCCACCTCATCGCAGGGCCTGTATATATATATATATATATATATATACAGTATATGTATATCAGGGTTTTTCCCGCAGCGCTTTGTTGTTAAGGGGGCCGCCTTGACAACAAAGAGCCACCGCCTAAACTAAAATCTTAACAAAACAAAAATAAAGTCGTAACAAGCTGCTCCGCTTAGTTCTGCGTCTGCCTCTTGTCAATACGTCTCTGCAGCACCCGGCATTGTCCCACCCACGGAACCATCTGATTGGTTACACGCAGAGCGGTAACAGCCAATCAGCAGTGCATATTCAGAGCGCATGTTACGTGGAGCGAGCAAAAAGGTGTTTTTAGCAGGTAGGGCAGCGGACTCTCCCCAAATGATAATAAACCCCTCCCAGTCAACTACTTGTAACATCGCTATGAGCAGCTCAGCATGCTCGCAATCCTTGAGGTGAAGACTAAGTAGCTATTAGCGTAACGTTAGTTCACTGTGCGGTGTGTGTGGTCTGTCTGAGGGAAAGACAAGCAATATTAACACACAGTTACAAACTAAGTTATTTCACTTAACCTTTTTCTGTGTTGATTGTCTCTGATAGTTGATATACTGATTTAACAGCATCATAAAGCCTACATGAACTCCATGGTGTTCAGGGATGAATAGTCTCTCCTGTTGCTATTTCAGCTATAGTTACCATCCATCCATCCATTTTCTACCGCTTATCCCCTTTCGGGGTCGCGGGGGGCGCTGGCGCCTATCTCAGCTACAATCGGGCGGAAGGCGGGGTACACCCTGGACAAGTCGCCACCTCATCGCAGGGCCAACACAGATAGACAGACAACATTCACACTCACATTCACACACTAGGGACAATTTTAGTGTCGCCAATCAACCTATCCCCAGGTGCATGTCTTTGGAGGTGGGAGGAAGCCGGAGTACCCGGAGGGAACCCACGCATTCACGGGGAGAACATGCAAACTCCACACAGAAAGATCCCGAGCCTGGATTTGAACCCAGGACTGCAGGACCTTCGTATTGTGAGGCAGACGCACTAACCCCTCTGCCACCGTGAAGCCAGCTATAGTTACATTAATCATTATTAATGTTGCAGCCTAGTTTTGAATGGCAGGGTCCCTGCTATCACATGTTGATACAAGTCTAACATTTACATAATAAAAATCAACTACAGGCTTCCCAACTGCTGTAATAAATTAAGCACGGACCCCAAAAGGGACAAGCGGTAGAAAATGGATGGACGGAGGGATGGAGTTGAGCATATGTCAGCATGTGGCCCCACTTTTAACTCTTTTTTTTGTAAACGCCTACTTACATTAAGTCATTATATTGACTTAGTAAGTCATTTTTTTTTTAGTATCTCAGGTAACTAGGACTGTTTTGTTTTTACTTTACGGACAAAATATTGAGATATATATCTTATATTAGCATTTCAGCAAATGGAGCGGAAACCACAACCAAAAATTGGAGTCTTCTTCACGCGACGAAGCTGGCCTACTTCACCACAGTCTGTAGTCTAAGGCCCCCCCAGGCTGTGGTGGCAGAACCCACAACCAAAAATTGGAGTCTTCTTCACGCGACGAAGCTGGCCTACTTCACCACAGTCTGTAGTCTATGGCCCCCCCAGGCTGTTGTGGCAGCAGCGAGGTGGAGACGTGACGGTGACAGGTGGAGTTCCACCAATCCTTACACCCACAGATGTTTATTGGAATATGGTAAACATCTGTTCAGTGTTTGGGCATAAAGGTGTTTGATTGTGAGGCATTAAAAGCCACAAAATGAACATTACACAAGGATTAAAAGTGTTCCGGATCATTAAAAAAAAATAAAAAAATCTTACTTCGTTTCATTTTTCTTTGCAGCCTGTTTAGGCGGCAAACTAGTCGGGCAGGCCACAAACAAATACCACCTTTGTTTGTCTGGGATGGTTCCGGTCTGCATGTCTTTTTTTTTCCCACGCCGCCACCGGTTCCGGTCTCAGGCGCTTAATTTCCCCCCCCCCACCCCCCGGCTCGCCCGATCGATTGTTGACGCCGTCCGTCACGCCCCGAGGTCTGGCGCAGAGGTGCATTGTGGGAGCAAGAAAGAGAAGAAGCTCAGTGGTGTTCTCCACTGAGAGAAGGTTGCGGATCTCACATTCCGTTCTGGTCTTCCAGGGTGTCACACCTACACTTTGTTTATTAGGCTGCGAGGGTGTGGGGGTGTGTGTGGGGGGGGGGGGCGCTGCTTTTGTACTTGAAAGCTTGGCGTGGAGCTTGGAGCTGTGGTCACATGACCACGCCACAGATCAACAGGGCTCCCGGGGGCCGGCGGCTAAACCTCACATGCTCGGCTAAAAAAAAGCGCGTGAGGTGCAGGGTCCGGGAGGCCGGGTCACCTAACCGGAGCGGGTTTATGCCAATCGCCGCTAGGGATGTGAAGTGAAGTAAATTATATTTCTATAGCGCTTTTCTCTAGTGACTCAAAGCGCTTTTACATAGGGAAACCCAATATCTGGATTCCATCTAAACCAGTGCGGGAGGAACGGGGGGCAAGTGTTTTGCACAACGGCAGTGGAGCGGGGATCGAACCTGGAACCCTCAAGTTGCTGGCACGGACACTCTACCAACCCGAGCTATACCGTTAGCAAACAAATCGGGTCTTTTGAACGGCTCTTGAGTGAAGGATGAGAACCCATTCTCAGTTGTAAGCCGTTCGTTCGGGAGCATTTGGATAAACATTTTTTCTGATAAAAAAAACAACAAAATAAAGTATTTAAACATTTCTAAAAATATTTTAAAAAATTGTAGAAAAATATACATTTTAACATTTAAATTTTTTGCCATTTTTCTTTCATATAACATATGTTGTTTTATTTACATTTTTATATCCATTAATGCATTTTATTCTCACTTACCGTAAAGTTTGGAGCCGCCACTCAGTTTCCTACACTTTGAACCCTGCGGCTTATAAAACGGCGCGGCTGATTTATGGATTTATCGTCGCTGACTGCCATAATAAAAGTAGTTTAGATTTTGTTTTAATTAAATGAAATACATGACCACGCCACAGATCAACAGGGCTCCCGGGGGCCGGCGGCTAAACCTCACATGCTCGGCAAAAAAAAGCGCGTGATGTGCAGGGTCCGAGAGGCCGGGTCACCTAACCGGAGCGGGTTTATGCCAATCGCCGCTAGGGATGTGAAGTGAAGTAAATTATATTTCTATAGCGCTTTTCTCTAGTGACTCAAAGCGCTTTTACATAGGGAAACCCAATATCTGAATTACATTTAAACCAGTGCGGGAGGAACGGGGGTCAAGTGTTTTGCACAACGGCAGTGGAGCGGGGATCGAACCTGGAACCCTCAAGTTGCTGGCACGGCCACTCTACCAACCCGAGCTATACCGTTCGCAAACAAATCGGGTCTTTTGAACGGCTCTTGAGTGAAGGATGAGAACCCATTCTCAGTTGTAAGCCGTTCGTTCGGGAGCATTTGGATAAACATTTTTTCTGATAAAAAAAAACAAAATAAAGTATTTAAACATTTCTAAAAATATTTTAAAAAATTGTAGAAAAATATACATTTTAACATTTAAATTTTTTGCCGTTTTTCTTTCATATAACATAGTTTTATCTATGTTGTTTTATATCCATTAATGCATTTTATTCTCACTTACCGTAAAGTTTGGAGCCGCCACTCAGTTTCCTACACTTTGAACCCTGCGGCTTATAAGACGGCGCGGCTGATTTATGGATTTATCGTCGCTGACGGCCTTAATAAAAGTAGTTTAGATATTTTTTTTAATTAAATGAAATACACTGAGAAGGTATTTTATTGTTTGTGCTGTGAGTATAACGCCACTTTTTGGACGAGCGTCCTTCCATTTAGGGCTTTCAACCAAAACCGTTTCTACTCGTCTGGATTCTTCATTCCTCACTCTAAGCAACGTTTGTAAGTTTTACAATATAACTAAAACTTTTTATCCGTCCCATGTGTGATGTCTGTCGGAGTGTTTTCATGCATATTTGTACACGCTATTGTGATATAATTAATCGAGTGTGTTAGCATTAGCTAATATGCTAACACGTTTACGAGTGTCTGTGTCAGTATTATTAACTAGCTAGAGAGCTAGCTTGCGCAATATGTAATGTTTTAAATTTTAATGTGTTTTCATTGTGCAGTATTCGTTTTTATATCTGTACTTTACTGTAATGTTATTACGATTATTTCCTTTTTTATTGTTTTTTATTTTCGTTTGTTTTCAACATGTCCGAAATAAACTACTAAACTAACTAGCTAACTAATAACTGTTATTATAGTTTTTCTTATATTTCAACTGTGTCAATTTCAGCATAACATTAAATATTTATAAAATACAATCATGTGGACTCAAATGATGCTAATGTCTGGTTTTTTATTATTATTTTTATTTCATTTTCATCAATTTCCTTCATGTGATACTGTAATATTATTATTCAATGACACAATACACAGAATATACAAGTACAAGGCACAAAGTAAAATACACTCATCCCAAACTAGACCGGTCCCTTTAATATCAGACATACCTTTTAACTTAAAGATTGACGTTGACGATGACTTCTGTTTTGTTTGATCAGCCGTTTTACTGCCGTGTTGCAGACACTGTTTTGAAACAAATAAAGCAGTGTATTTCAACCTTTTTTGAGGCGAGGCACGTTTTTCATTGAAAAATACGGAGGCACAACTTCAGAGTTGCAGGTTCGATCCCTGCTTCCGCCATCCTATTCACTGCCGTTGTGTCCTTGGGCAAGACTCTTTACCCACCTGCTCCCAAGACTTTTTACCCACCTGCTCCCAGTGGCACCCAAATTGGTTTAAAAATGTAACGTAGATATAAGCGCTATATAAATGTAATTTACTTCAATTCGCTTTTCTTGTGTGTAGTGCTTTGGTTCCTGTCTTGCGCTGTTATTTTGGTGGCCCTTCCTGTTTTGTTGGTGTTTTCCTGCAGCAGTTTCATGTCTTCCTTTGAGCGCTATTCCCCGCACCTGCTTTGTGTTAGCAAACAGGACTATTTAAGTTGTTGCTATCCTTCTTTGTGCGGACATTGTTGATCGTCACGTCATGTGCGGATCTACTTTGTGGACGCCGTAAGTTTTTGCTGTCGTCCAGCATTCTGTTTCTGTTTACTTTGTAGCCTGTTCAGTTTTGCTTTCACTTTGCCACGCCATTGTTTTTTTTCTTTTGTTCCTTTTTGGTTTAAGCATTGCATGCCTTTTTACCTGCACGCTGCCTCCCGCTGCGGTCTGCATACTGGGATCACAACAAACCCTCCTCGTCTCACCCGACACATTCCGACTTTTCCAACGCAATTGACTACCTGCCGCCTTCTACTGACACGGAACGGCACATTATTTGGAGATTATAATTATCGACGACTTGTCCAGGGTGTACCCCGCCTTCCGCCCGATTGTAGCTGAGATAGGCGCCAGCGCCCCCCGCCACCCCGAAAGGGAATAAGCGGTAGAAAATGGATGGATTTGCTGAAAATATTTTTGGGACCTATTAGGTGAAGTTGCGTCATTTCCCACGGCACACTAAGGTGCCGCGGCGCAGTGGTTGAAAAAACACTGAATCAAGGCATGTGTTTAACAAACTGACTGTTCCACACATAAACATTTAAAAAATATTTCTGTGAAAATAACTCATTTCACAATTTCACAACGTTTATATCTGAGGTTTATAGTCCGGTGCGGCTAATATATGAAAATGTTTTACATTAAAAATGTTTTATTTTATTTTGTGGGTGTGGCTTATATACCGGTGCGCTCTATAGTCTGGAAAATACAATATTTTTTATAAAAAAATCAAAAAATATATTTATTTTGTATAATATAGTTTTATGTATGTAGTTTTATTCATATTTTTGCAACCATTAATGCCATTTATTCAAACTTATTATTTCCTCTTTTTTTTTCTCTATATTTTTAAAATGCTGCACTTTTTTTTTGTTTTTAGGTGAGGGGAAAAATGATTACGTAATATTTACAATAAAAGCACCCAAAAAAATGTATAGAATCATAGCCAATATTTTAGAATACATCAACACTAAAAGTTTTGCGAACTAAATATTTTGTGGTTAGAGTGTCTGCCCTGCATCTCAGGGTAGGTTGTGAGTTCAAAGCCCGGCCGAGTCATACCAAAGACTTTAAAAAATGGGACCCGTTACCTCCCTGCTTGGCACTCAGCATCAAAGGTTGGAATTGGGGGGTTAAATCACCAAATATTATTCCCGGGCGTGGCCAATGCCGCTGCTCACTGCTCCCCTCACCCCTTGGAGGTGATCAAAGGTAATGGGTGAAATGCAGAGGATAATTTGGCTACACCTAGTGTGTGTGTCACAATCATTGGTACTTAACTTTAACTTTAGCATCAAGGGTTGAAATTGTGGTTTAAATCGCCAAAAATGATTCCCAGGCGTGGCCACAGCCGCTGCTCACTGCTCCCCTCACCTCTTGGGGGTTAACAAGGCTGATGGGTGAAATGCAGAGGATAATTTGGCCACACCTAGTGTGTGTGTGACAATCATTGGTACTTAACTTTAACTTTAGCATCAAGGGTTGGAATTGGGGGTTTAAATCACCAAAAATGTTTCCCGGGCGCGGCCAATGTTGCTGCTCACTGCTCCCCTCACCTCTTGGGGGTTAACAAGGCTGATGGGTCAAATGCAGAGGATAATTTGGCCACATCTAGTGTGTGTGTGACAATCATTGGTACTTAACTTTAACTTTAGCATCAAGGGTTGGAATTGGGGGTTAAATCACCAAAAATGATTCCCGTGCGTGGCCACAGCCGCTGCTCACTGCTCCCCTCACCTCTTTGGGGGTTAACAAGGGGGATGGGTCAAATGCAGAGGATAATTTGGCCACATCTAGTGTGTGTGTCACAATCATTGGTACTTAACTTTAACTTTAGCATCAAGGGTTGGAATTGGGGGTTTAAATCATCAAAAATGATTCCGGGCGTGGCCACCGCCGCTGCTCACTGCTCCCCTCACCCCTGGGGGTTAACAAGGGGGATGGGTGAAATGCAAGAGATAATTTGGCCACACCTAGTGTGTGTGTCACAATCATTGGTACTTAACTTTAACTTTAGCATCAAGGGTTGGAATTGGGGGTTAAATCACCAAAAATGATTCCCGGGCGTGGCCACAGCCGCTGCTCACTGCTCCCCTCACCTCTTGGGGGTTAACAAGGGGGATGGGTGAAATGCAAGAGATAATTTGGCCACACCTAGTGTGTGCGTGACAATCATTGGTACTTAACTTTAACTTTAGCATCAAGGGTTGGAATTGTGGTTGAAATCGCCAAAAATGATTCCGGGCGTGGCCACCGCCGCTGCTCACTGCTCCCCTCACCTCCTGGGGGTTAACAAGGGGATGGGTGAAATGCAAGAGATAATTTGGCCACACCTAGTGTGTGTGGTCACAATCATTGGTACTTAACTTTAACTTTAGCATCAAGGGTTTGGAATTGGGGGTTAAATCACCAAAAATGTTTCCCGGGCGCGGGCCAATGTTGCTGCTCACTGCTCCCCTCACCTCCTGGAGGTTAATCAAAGGTGATGGGTGAAATGCAGAGGATAATTTGGCCACACCTAGTGTGTGCGTGACAATCATTGGTACTTAACTTTAACTTTAGCAATCAAGGGTTGGAATTGTGGTTTAAATCGCCAAAAAATGATTCCCGGGCGTGGCCACAGCCGCTGCTCACTGCTCCCCTCACCTCCTGGGGGTGATCAAAGGTAATGGGGTGAAATGCAGAGGATAATTTTGGCCACACCATAGTGTGTGTGTCACAATCATTGGTACTTAACTTTAACTTTAGCATCAAGGGTTGGAAATTGGGGGTTAAATCACCAAAAATGTTTTCCCGGGCACGGCCAATGTTGCTGCTCACTGCTCCCCTCACCTCTTGGGGGTTAACAAGGGTGATGGGTGAAATTCAGAGGATAATTTGGCCATACATAGTTTGTGTGTCACAATCATTGGTACTTAACTTTAACTTCAGCATCAAGGTTTGGAATTGTGGGTTAAATCACCAAAATGATTCCCGTGCGTGGCCCACAGCCGCTGCTCACTGCTCCCCTCACCTCTTGGGGGTTAACAAGGCTGATGGGTCAAATGCAGAGGATAATTTGGCCACACCTAGTGTGTTTGTGACAAACATTGGTATTTAAACTTCAACTTTTAACTGACAACTTGTGATTGTTTCCTTGATTAGAAAAAAAACCAACAAAATCCGAAAGGGACAAGCGGTAGAAAATGGATGGCTGGATGGAAAAACTATAATAACAAGCCAGTCTTCTGAACGGCTCTCCTCAAGATCCGACTCCCAGGGATGTTCTCGCGTCAGTTAAGTGCCAGAAGTCCACCTGGATACCTTCTTGTGTGAGAAAGAAGAACTGGGTCAACTTCCCGCCCTGATTAGCGCTGATTAGCTCCGGCGTCCTCGGGGGACGGAGGTTCCGGGTGGGAAAAGAGGCCGGCGTCAAAGGCGATGAGAGCGCCGCGCCGGTCCTGCTGATCACGCGGCGAGTGAAACACGCCACCCTCCTCCCTGCCCGAGGGCGCCATGTTTTATTCAAGGAGCGCGGCTGACAGGTGTGACGGCGAGCTGTTAATTGGCTCCCCGCTGGACCGGGATTTAAACAAACGTGGCGCCTTAAAGGGACTCGGGGGGTGGGGGGCGCTGTGTGAACACGCCGCTTCAGGTGAGGCTGGGATGGTGACGAATGGCGTCTCCTCACCCTCAACGCCTAAAAATAGTTGGACCGTCTCCGCTTCTTCACGCCATTGTTCCAACACCCAAGGTGTGAGCCTACCCAAATTCGCCAGCTGATCCCAAATCTGCCAACCAATCAATCAATGTTTATTTATATAGCCCCTGAATGACGAGTGTCTCAAAGGGCTGCACAAGCCACCATGACGACCTCGGTTCAGAGCCCACATAAGGGCAAGGAAAAACTCACAACCCAGTGGGATGTCAATGTGAATGGACTGAGACAAACCTTGGAGAGAAAATAATGTAAATTACAGTAAAATTATGAATACAATTGACAAACATCACTTTTATAGAACCTAATTATATGTTTACAGACAGAAATTAATGTAAAGTACAGTAAAATGATGAAGAAAATGTATAAAACATCACTTTCATAGAACCTAATAACACATTTTTATACGAAAAAACAATGCTAAGTACAGTAAATGATGAAAGAAATGTATAAAAATCACTTTTATAGAACCTAATGATACATTTTTATACAGAAAATAATGTAAAGTACAATAAATGATGAATAAAATGTATACACATTGCTTTTATAGAACCTAATTAAACATTTTGTATACAGATAAAAATGTAAAGTACAGTAGATGATGAATGAAATGTATAAACATCACTTTTATAGACCCTAAAAATACATTTATATACACAAAAACAACATAAAGTACAGGTAAATGTTAAATAAAATGTATAAACTTTACTTTTATACAGTAGAAACTTAATGACACATTTATATACATAAAACAACATAAAGTACAGTAAATGATGAATAAAATATATAAACATCACTTTTATAGAACCCAATAACACAGTTATATACGAAGAACAATGTAAAAGTACAGTAAATGATGAATGAAATGTATAAAAATCACTTTTATAGAACCTAATGATACATTTTTATACGGAAAATAATGTAAAGTACAGTAAATTATGTAAAGTACAGTAAATGATTAATAAAATGTATAAACATCGCTTTTATAGAACCTAATTAAACATTTTGTGTACAGATAAAAATGTTAAGTACAGTAGATGATGAATAAAAATGTATAAACATTACTTTTGTAGAACCTAAATAAACATTTATATACAGAAAACAACATAAAGTACAGTAAATGTTAAATAAAATGTATAAACATTACTTTTATACAGTAGAACCTAATGACACATTCATATACAGAAAATAATGTAAAGTACTGTAAATGTTGAATAGAAATATATACACATCACTTTTATAGAACCTAATGTTACATTTATATACAGAAAATAATGCAAATTGCAGTAAATGTTGAATAAAATGTATGAACATCACTTTTATAGAACCTAATAACAGATTTATACACGGAAAAAAAAGTTAAGTAGAGTAAATGATGAATGAAATGTATAAAAATCACTTTTATAGAACCTAATGATGCATTTATATACAGAAAATAATATAAAATACAGTAAATGATTAATAAAATGTATAAACATCGCTTTT
>NC_084634.1:9187908-9220408 GCF_033978795.1 Nerophis ophidion | reverse complement strand
TCAGTCCATCTTAGGTGAGCTCAATCCCAGTCAAGCCGGCGGCGTTTCTGGGTGTTGTTGATAAATGGCTTTCGCTTTGCATAGCAGAGTTTTAACTTGCACTTACAGATGTAGCTACCAACTGTAGTTACTGTTAGTGGTTTTATGAAGTGTTCCTGAGCCCATGTGGTAATATTTTGTACACATTGATGTCGGTTTTCTATGCAGTACCGCTTGAGGGATCAAAGGTCCGTAATATCATCGCTTACGTGCAGTGATTTCTCCAGATTCTCTGAACTTTTTGATGATTTTACGGACCGCAGATAGTAAAATCCCTAAATTCCTTGCAATAGCTCGTTGAGAAATGTTGTTCTAAAACTGTTCGACAATTTGCTTACAAAGTGGTGACCCTCGCCCCATCCTTGTTTGTGAATTACTTAGCATTTTATGGAAGCTGCTTTTATACCCAATCATGGCACCCACCTGTTCCCATTTAGCCTGCACACCTGTGGGATGTTTCCTATAAGTTTTTGATGAGCATCATATATATATATATATATATATATATATATATATATATATATATATATATATATATATGTGTATACATATATACATATATGTAAATATGTATGTATATATCTATATGTATGTATGTATATATATAAGTGTGTATATATATATTTATGTATGTATATATGTCTTGATTGGATTATCCAGTGAATAGTGCTAGATACCATGGTAGAGCGCATTATGTATGTGTGGGGAAAAATCACAAGACTACTTCATCTCTACAGAACTGTTTCATGAGGGGTTCCCTCAATCATCAGGGAACCCCTCATGAAACAGTTTTGTAGAGATGAAGTAGTCTTGTGATTTTTCCCCATACTTATGTGTATATATATATATATAAATATATATATATATTTATATATATACCCTGTTTCATGAGGGGTTCCCTCAATCAGCAGGGAACCCCTCATGAAACAGTTTTGTAGAGATGAAGTAGTCTTGTGATTTTTCCCCATACTTATGTGTATATATATATATATATAAATAAATATATATATTTATATATATACCCTGTTTCATGAGGGGTTCCCTCAATCATCAGGAGATTTCCTGATGATTGAGGGAAACCCTCATGAAACAGTTCTGTAGAGATGAAGTAGTCTTGTGATTTTTCCCACACCTACATATATATATATATATATATATATATATACAGTATATATGTATATATATGTGTGTGTATGTATATATGTATAATTCCTAATTTAATATCTATTTATATCAACAAATGTTGTGTTTTAGCCTGCAATTTGGTTCAATTATATACACTTATTAGTAATGTCTAGCTTTTGTGCTATTTTGTGCTTACCTGTTGTGTAGCTGCTCACTCCTGGTAGCCTATAGGATACCATGTTTACTTTTTTTAAAGGACTTTACTAAAATACAGCTCATGATGCGGGAAATGGAACGACGTAGACACATTTGTTACTGAAGTCTTGAATAAAGTGACAATTAATAAAACGTGATTATACGCACTTTTGTTTAGGTCCGCACTAAAAAGGGACCGATTCATGCCCCGCTCCGTCACAAAGTTTTCAGTCCAGTTTTTTCTCTTCGGTTTGCTGATAAGTAGCCGTTGGGAAGCTTGGCGGAGGTAGTAAATACGATGGTGAGACGGTTTGGGAAAGTACAGGAGCGAAGGGTTGGCGTAGAGTAAACAGTACAACATAACAACCTGATAAGCTTCCCGGCCCCTTGAATGAGTTCCTCTTTCAGAGACGATCGTTGATGACTTTGTGTGTGTGTGTGTGTGTGTGTGTGTGTGTGTGTGTGTGTGTGTGTGTGTGTGTGTGTGTGTGTGTGTGTGTGTGTGTGTGTGTGTGTGTGACATTTCACCTGTGTTATCATTGGAAAATGTCCTTCTGTTAGGCCCTATGCATTTTTTTTTTTTTTTTAAATGGTCCCCTAGAGCAGTGGTTCTCTACCTTCTTTCAGTGATGTACCCCCTTGTGAACATCTTTTTAATTCAAGTACCCCTTAATCAGAGCAAAGCATATTTGGTTGAAAAAAAAGAGATAAAGAAGTAAAATACAGCACTATGTCATCAGTTTCTGATTGATTAAATTGTATAACAGTGCAGAATATTGCTCATTTGTCGTGGTCTTTCTTGAACTATTTGGAAAAGAAGATATAAAAATAACAAAAAACTTGCTGAAAAATAAACAACTCATTCGATGATAAAATAAATCTTTAACATCAATATTTGTGGAACATGTCCACAAAAAAATCTAGCTGTCAACAATGAATATTGCATTGTTGTATTTCTTTTCACAGTTTATAAGCTTAAATTCACATTTTGTTGAAGCATTATTCAATAAATATATTTATAAGGGATTTTTGAATTGTTGTTATATTTAGAATATTTAAAAAAAAAAATCTCAAATACCCTTTGGCATACCTTCAAGTACCCCCAGAGGTCAATTTTCATGAGTTAAGTGTGTGAAGTGTGTATGACAAGTGGTCAAGCATAGGTACTGCAGTGTGTGTATTGGTCCCCATGAGGTAGGCCTGACATGTGTATGTGTGTGTGAGATCCTAGTGGTCATTGCAGGTATTGCAGTCAGTAAGGACCCCGCCCGTATTATTTTGACGCACCACATAGACATTGAAATACTATAAGTGTGTGTATGTGTGTTTGTATTTTCATCCCCATGGGACCAAAAATCGGGCATTTCACTCACGCCGTGGGATACAAATTTAAGGACCCATTTTGGTCCAAAGCATTGGAATTATTCGAAAATGGTGTCCTATTAGGCCCTAAGATTTTTTTTTTTTTTTTTTTAAATAGTCCAATCGAGGTTAATTTTCATGATTTAGGTGTGTGAAGTGTGTATATGACAAGTGGTCAGTTATAGGTACTGCAGTGTGTGTGTTGGTGCCCACGAGGTAATTCCTGACAAGTGTGTCAATCAATCAATCAATGTTTATTTATATAGCCCCAAATCACAAATGTCTCAAAGGACTGCACAAATCATTACGACTACAACATCCTCGGAAGAACCCACAAAAGGGCAAGGAAAACTCACACCCAGTGGGCAGGGAGAATTCACATCCAGTGGGACGCCAGTGACAATGCTGACTATGAGAAACCTTGGAGAGGACCTCAGATGTGGGCAACGCCCCCCCTCTAGGGGACCGAAAGCAATGGATGTCGAGCGGGTCTAACATGATACTGTGAAAGTTCAATCCATAGTGGCTCCAACACAGCCGTGAGAGTTCAGTTCAAGCGGATCCAAGACAGCAGCGAGAGTCCCGTCCACAGGAAACCATCTCAAGCGGAGGCGGATCAGCAGCGTAGAGATGTCCCCAACCGATACAGGCGAGCGGTCCATCCTGGGTCCCGACGAGCGGTCCATCCTGGGTCTTGACTCTGGACACCCAGTACTTCATCCATGGTCATCGGACCGGACCCCCTCCATAAGGGAGTGGGGGACATAGGAGAAAAAAGAAAAGAAGCGGCAGATCAACTGGTCTAAAAAGGAGGTCTATTTAAAGGCTAGAGTATACAGATGAGTTTTAAGGTGAGACTTAAATGCTTCTACTGAGGTAGCATCTCGAACTGTTACCGGGAGGGCATTCCAGAGTACTGGAGCCCGAACGGAAAACGCTCTATAGCCCGCAGACTTTTTTTGGGCTCTAGGAATCACTAATAAGCCGGATCGGAGTGGCCCTTGCAGGTATAGAAGTCAGTTAGGACCCCACCTGTAGTTTTTTGAGGCGTGTGTGTGTGTGTGTGTGTGTCAACCCAGTGGTACCGTGGCACCATGAATTGATTAACAGGGACCCTGACTTAAATAAGTTGAAAAACTTATTGGGGTGTTACCCTTTAGTGGTCAATTGTACGGAGTATGTACTGTACTGTGCAATCTACTAATAAAAGTATCAATCAATCAATCAAACCATGTAGACATTGAAACACTATAAGTGTGTGTGTGTGTTTGTATTTCTATCCCTTTGGGGTCCGTTGGGTCTAATTTTTGGTCCAAAGCATTGGAATCATTAGAAAATGGTCTCCTATTAGGCCCTATGCAGTTTTTCCTTTCTGTTAAATGGTCCCCTGGAGGTCAATTTTCATTATTAAATTATTTAGGTGTGTATGACGAGTGGTCAGTCATAGGTACTGCAGTGTGTGTACTGGTCCCCTACGTGGCCCCACGTAGACATTGAAACACTTATAAGTGTGTGTGTGTGTGTTTGTATTTCTATCCTTTTGTGGTCCGTTGGGTCCAAATTTTGGTCCAAAGCAGTGGAATCATTAGAATCATTAGAAAATGGTCTCCTGTTAGGCCCTAGGCCTTTTTTTACATGGTCCCCTAGAAGTCAGGTTCCTCCCAGGTTGAACCCAGAGACCAAATGTGATTTTTTTTTTGCCCACAAGATATCTTTTGTTTTAATCTTAAAGGGGAACATTATCACCAGACCTATGTAAGCGTCAATATATACCTTGATGTTGCAGAAAAAAGACCATATATTTCCGAACTCTAAATGGGTGAATTTTGGCGAATTAAACGCCTTTCAATTTATCGCTCTCGGAGCGATGACGTCAGAACGTGACGTCGCTTAGGTAGTCAACGCCATTTTCTCCACCACATTACACGCATCGAGTCAAATCAGCTCTGTTATTTTCCGTTTTTTCGACTGTTTTTCCGGTACCTCGTCGATGTGTTGTCGGAGGGTGTAACAGCACGATCGTGGACGGATTGAAGTTGATTTACGTGGAGTGTGCATCGATTAGCACGGCATTGACACTGGATCAACTTAAATCCGTCGATTGGTAAGTGTTTGTTTGGCATTAAATGTGGATGGAGGGAAACGCTGGATGTAAATATAGTTTCAAATGTACATACGGGTAGCCTAAACAGCATGTTAGCATCGATTAGCTGGCATTCGTGCCGCGACCAAATATGTCTGATTAGCACATAAGTCAATAACATCAACAAAACTCACCTTTGTGATTTAGTTGACTTTATCGTTGGGAATGCATCTGCTTTAAGATGCTAACATGCTATTTAGGCTAGCTGTATGTACACTTTGCAGCATTATGCCTCATTTGTAGCTATATTTACATACAGCCTTTCTCTCCACCCACATTTCATGCCACACAAACACTTACCAATCGACGGATTTAAGTTGCTCCAGTGTGAAGAGTTGCGAAAGTCCCTCGTTTGGTTTTTACCGGCGATGCTACGACAGAGATGGCAAGAATGTCTGGCTACCCTGCGACACTCAAAGCAGATGCATTCCCAACGATAAAGTCAACTAAATCACAAAGGTGAGTTTTGTTGATGTTATTGACTTATGTGCTAATCAGACATATTTGGTCGCGGCATGAATGCCAGCTAATCGATGCTCACATGCTGTTTAGGCTACCTGTATGTACATTTGAAACTATATTTACATCCAGCGTTTCCCTCCATCCACATTTAATGCCAAACAAACACTTACAAATCGACGGATTTAAGTTGATCCAGTGTCAATGCGAAAGTCCTGATCGTTTGGTGTGCACATTTTACCGGCGATGCTAAGGCAAACATGGCCGAATAGCGTCAATAGCTATTCGCTCAATAGCTTCAGTTTCTTCTTCAGTTTCGTTTTCGCTATCTGCTTCCATACTCCAACCATCCGTTTCAATACATGCGTAATCTGTTGAATCGCTTAAGCCACTGAAATCCGAGTCGGAATCCGAGCTAATGTCGCTATATCTTGCTGTGCTATCCACCATCTGTTTGTATTGGCATAGCTATGTGACGTCACAGGGAAATGGACAGTGGCTTCGCAAATAGGGAAAATCAAGCACTTTAAAGCTTTTTTTAGGAATATTCCGGGACGGGTAAAATTTTGAAAAAAACTTCGAAAAATAAAATAAGCCACTAGGAACTGATTTTTATTGACTTTAACCCTTTTGAAATTGTGATAATGTTCCCCTTTAATTATTTAGGTGTGTGACGTGTGTAAGACAAGTGGTCAGTCATAGGTACTGCAGTGTGTGTACCGGTCCCCATGAGTTAATTTCTGAAGTGTGTGTGTGTCAACCCAGTGGCACCACGTAGACATTGAAACACTATAAGTGTGTGTGTGTTTGTATTTTTATCCTTTTGGGGTCAGTTGGGTCCAAATTTTGGTCCGACGCATTGGAATCATTAGAAAATGGTCTCCTATTGGGCCCTATGCAGTTTTTCGTTTTTGTTAAATGGTCCCCTGGAGGTCAATTTTCAATATTTAATTATTTAGGTGTGTGAAATGTGTATGACGAGTGGTCAGTCACAGGTACTGCAGTGTGTGTGTACTGGTCCCCACATGGTATGTCCTGATGTGTGTGTGTGTCAACCTAGTGGTACCACGTAGACATTGAAACACTATAAAAAATATACGCCACACATACACACCCCATCCCCCCACCTCAACGCCCTCCACGCAAATCCCGTAGGGGTGATGACTGGATGGTCAGCGCCTACCACCATGACTTTGAACTCCCTTCCCTCTGTCGCTAGATATCTCGAGATGTGTGTTACAAGGGACGGGGTGGCGCAGTGGGAGAGTGGCCGTGCGCAACCCGAGCGTCCCTGGTTCAATTCCCACCTGGTACCAACCTCGTCACGTCCGTTGTGTCCTGAGCAAGACACTTCACCCTTGCTCCTGATGGGTGCTGGTTGGCACCTTGCATGGCAGCTCCCTCCATCAGTGTGTGAATGTGTGTGTGAATGGGTAACTGTGGAAGTAGTGTCAAAAGCGCTTCGAGTACCTTGAAGGTAGAAAAGCGCTATACAAGTACAACCCATCCATCCATCCATTTTCTACCGCTTATTTCCTTTTGGGGTCGCGGGGGGCTACAATCGGGCGGAAGGCAGGGTACACCCTGGACAACATTCACACTCACATTCACACACTAGGGCCAATTTAGTGTTGCCAATCAACCTATCCCCAGGTGCATGTCTTTGGAAGTGGGAGGAAGCTGGAGTACCCGGAGGGAACCCACGCATTCACGGGGAGAACATGCAAACTCCACACAGAAAGATCCCGAGCCTGGATTTGAACCCAGGACTGCAGGATCTTCGTATTGTGAGGCGGACGCACTAACCCCTCTGCCACCGTGAAGCCAACACATTTATCATTTAATATGTATATGTGCTTTGCTATGGAGTTTTTTTCCCACTCCAGACTGGGCCCCCTTAGGAGCCCAGTCTAGATTGTAATTTTTTTTACTCACCCTTCCCCAGCGTTTACCTTTTTCCCATCTTTTACCCTGGATTTGAACCCAGGACTGCAGGATCTTCATATTGTGAGGCAGACGCACTAACCCCTCTGCCACCGTGAAGCCAACACATTTATCATTTAATATGTATATGTGCTTTGCTATGGAGGTTTTTTTCCCACTCCAGACTGGGCCCCCTTAGGAGCCCAGTCTAGATTGTAATTTTTTTTACTCACCCTTCCCCAGCGTTTACCTTTTTCCCATCTTTTACCCTGGATTTGAACCCAGGACTGCAGGATCTTCGTATTGTGAGGCAGACGCACTAACCCCTCTGCCACCGTGAAGCCAACACATGTATCATTTAATATGTATATGTGTTTTGCTATCAAGGTTTTTTTCCCACTCCAGACTGGGCCCCCTTAGGAGCCCAGTCTAGATTGTAATTTTTTATACTCACCCTTCCCCAGCGTTGACCTTTTTCCCATCTTTTACCCTGGATTTGAACCCAGGACTGCATGATCTTCGTATTGTGAGGCAGACGCACTAACCCCTCTTCCACCGTGAAGCCAACCCATTTATCATTTAATATGTATATATGCTTTGCTATGGAGGTTTTTTCCCACTCCAGACTGGGCCCCCCTTAGGAGCCCAGTCTAGATTGTAATTTTTTTTACTCACCGTTCCCCAGCGTTTACCTTTTTCCCATCTTTTACCCTGGATTTGAACCCAGGACTGAAGGATCTTCGTATTGTGAGGCAGACGCACTAACCCCTCTTCCACCGTGAAGCCAACCCATTTATCATTTAATATGTATATGTGCTTTGCTATGGAGGTTTTTTCCCACTCCAGACTGGGCCCCCTTAGGAGCCCAGTCTAGATTGTAATTTTTTTTACTCACCTTTCCCCAGCGTTGACCTTTTTCCCATCTTTTACCATCAGCGTTCTTGTTCTGTAACCCTGTGCACTGTTTGTTTGTCTTATCTTGAACATTTTTGTGTTGAAAACAAAGTTTCGTTGTACTTGTTGCAATGAGAATAAAGACTTATCCTATCCTATAAGGTCGTGTGTGTGCGGCGAAAGAAGAAGGCACGGGGACGTATGCGGCGGCGTGTGATTTGAATGGCGCTGTGTAAACGCGCGGCGTTGGCGTGTACGAACCTGCGCCGCTGCCCTAGTGTCTGCCTGAAGGCTCCTCCCTCCAAAGGGCTGTAATATCACCTTTACAAGGCCATAAAGCTGGCCTCCTTTTGTGTTTCATCCGTCTTCCCTCCATCTCTAATCTCCCCAAGCGACACTTTGTTCACCCGCCCCCCCCTTTGTAATATTTGCTCGCCCTCCCCTGTAATATTCGCCATGCAGCGCGCCGAGTCACACGCGGGTCATGGGAACGGCGCAGCTGCAGGGCCGGGCCTGTTTGCTGACGTCGCAGGGAAGAAACAAATGAGCACCTGAAACAATCGGGATCATCTCGGCTTTCTGCGTCTTCTCATGCCACGGGATCGCCTGGGTCTGGGGTTTCCCCAACTCTTCCCAGCCTGGGAAATTAAATCAAATAATTCTGAAATATTTTAACACGGCTTGATAACAAAAAAAGGAATCCGTTACCGACTACCACGACTTGTTTTCTTATGTTTCCATTTCAACCAATCAATCAATGTTTATTCATATAGCCCTAATTCACAAGTGTCTCAAAGGGCTGCACAAGCCACAAGAACATCCGCGGTACATAGCCCACATAAGTGGGACGTCGATAGGAGTGATTATGAGAAACCTTGGAGAGGACTGCTGATGTGGGAACCCCCTCCCCCTCTAGGGGGAACCGGATGAAATGGACGTCTAGTGGGTGTAACATAGTATTGTGAAAGTCCAGTCCATAGTGGATCTAACATAATAGTGAGAGTCCAGTCCATAGTGGATCTAACATGATTGTGACAGTCCAGTCCATAGTGGATCTATCATAATAGTGAGAGTCCAGTCCATAGTGGATCCAACATAATAGTGAGAGTCCAGTCCATAGTGGATCTAACATAATAGTGAGAGTCCAGTCCATAGTGGATCTAATATAATATTGTGAAAGTCCAGTCCATAGTGGATCTAACATAATAGTGAGAGTCCAGTCCATAGTGGATCTAACATAATAGTGAGAGTCCAGTCCATAGTGGATCTAATATAATAGTGAGAGTCCAGTCCATAGTGGATCTAACATAATAGTGAGGGACCAGTCCATAGTGGATCTAACATAATAGTGAGAGTCCAGTCCATAGTGGATCTAACATAATAGTGAGAGTCCAGTCCATAGTGGATCTAGCATAATATTGTGAAAGTCCAGTCCATAGTGGATCTAACATAATAGTGAGAGTCCAGTCCATAGTGGATCTAACATAATAGTGAGAGTCCAGTCTGTAGTGGATCTAACATAATAGTGAGAGTCCAGTCCATAGTGGATCTAACATAATAGTGAGAGTCCAGTCCATAGTGGATCTAACATAATATTGTGAAAGTCCAGTCCATAGTGGATCTAACATGATAGTTAGAGTCCAGTCCATAGTGGATCTAACATAATATTGTGAAAGTCCAGTCCATAGTGGATCTAACATAATAGTGAGAGTCCAGTCCATAGTGGATCTAACATAATAGTGAGAGTCCAGTCCATAGTGGATCTAACATAATAGTGAGAGTCCAGTCCATAGTGGATCTAACATAATAGTGAGAGTCCAGTCCATAGTGGATTTAACATAATAGTGAGAGTCCAGTCCATAGTGGATCTAACATAATAGTAAGAGTCCAGTCCATAGTGGATCTAATATAATATTGTGAAAGTCCAGTCCATAGTGGATCTAACATAATAGTGAGAGTCCAGTCCATAGTGGATCTAATATAATATTGTGAAAGTCCAGTCCATAGTGGATCCAACATAATAGTAAGAGTCCAGTCCATAGTGGATCTATCATAATAGTGAGAGTCCAGTCCATAGTGGATCTAACATGATAGTGACAGTCCAGTCCATAGTGGATCTAACATGATAGTGAGAGTCCAGTCCATAGTGGATCTAACATAATAGTGAGAGTCCAGTCCATAGTGGATCTAACATAATAGTGAGAGTCCAGTCCATAGTGGATCTAAGATAATAGTGAGAGTCCAGTCCATAGTGGATCTAACATATTAGTGAGAGTCCAGTCCATAGTGGATCTGACATAATAGTGAGGGACCAGTCCATAGTGGATCTAACATAATATTGTGAAATTCCAGTCCATAGTGGATCTAACATAATAGTGAGAGTCCAGTCCATAGTGGATCTAATATAATATTGTGAAAGTCCAGTCCATAGTGGATCTAACATAATAGTGAGAGTCCAGTCCATAGTGGATCTAATATAATATTGTGAAAGTCCAGTCCATAGTGGATCTAACATAATAGTGAGAGTCCAGTCCATAGTGGATCTAATATAATATTATGAAAGTCCAGTCCATAGTGGATCTAACATAATAGTGAGAGTCCAGTCCATAGTGGATCTAATATAATATTGGGAAATTCCAGTCCATAGTGGATCTAACATAATAGTAGGAGTCCAGTCCATAGTGGATCTAACATAATAGTGAGAGTCCAGTCCATAGTGGATCTAACATGATAGTGACAGTCCAGTCCATAGTGGATCTAACATAATAGTGAGAGTCCAGTCCATAGTGGATCCAACCTAATAGTAAGAGTCCAGTCCATAGTGGATCTATCATAATAGTGAGAGTCCAGTCCATAGTGGATCTAACATGATAGTGACAGTCCAGTCCATAGTGGATCTAACATAATAGTGAGAGTCCAGTCTATAGTGGATCTAACATAATAGTGAGAGTCCAGTCCATAGTGGATCTAACGTAATAGTGAGAGTCCAGTCCATAGTGGATCTAACATAATATTGTGAAAGTCCAGTCCATAGTGGATCTAACATAATAGTGAGAGTCCAGTCCATAGTGGATCTATCATAATAGTGAGAGTCCAGTCCATAGTGGATCTAACATGATAGTGACAGTCCAGTCCATAGTGGATCTAACATAATAGTGAGAGTCCAGTCTATAGTGGATCTAACATAATAGTGAGAGTCCAGTCCATAGTGGATCTAACATAATATTGTGAAAGTCCAGTCCATAGTGAATCTAACATAATAGTGAGAGTCCAGTCCATAGTGGATCTAATATAATATTGTGAAAGTCCAGTCCATAGTGGATCTAACATAATAGTGAGAGTCCAGTCCATAGTGGATCTAACATAATAGTGAGAGTCCAGTCCATAGTGGATCTATCATAATAGTGAGAGTCCAGTCCATAGTGGATCTAATATAATATTGTGAAAGTCCAGTCCATAGTGGATCTAACATAATAGTGAGAGTCCAGTCCATAGTGGATCTAATATAATATTGTGAAATTCCAGTCCATAGTGGATCTAACATAATAGTAAGAGTCCAGTCCATAGTGGATCTAACATAATAGTGAGAGTCCAGTCCATAGTGGATCTAACATAATAGTGAGAGTCCAGTCCATAGTGGATCCAACCTAATAGTAAGAGTCCAGTCCATAGTGGATCTATCATAATAGTGAGAGTCCAGTCCATAGTGGATCTAACATGATAGTGACAGTCCAGTCCATAGTGGATCTAACATAATAGTGAGAGTCCAGTCTATAGTGGATCTAACATAATAGTGAGAGTCCAGTCCATAGTGGATCTAACGTAATAGTGAGAGTCCAGTCCATAGTGGATCTAACATAATATTGTGAAAGTCCAGTCCATAGTGGATCTAACATAATAGTGAGAGTCCAGTCCATAGTGGATCTAACATGATAGTGACAGTCCAGTCCATAGTGGATCTAACATAATAGTGAGAGTCCAGTCTATAGTGGATCTTACATAATAGTGAGAGTCCAGTCCATAGTGGATCTAACATAATATTGTGAAAGTCCAGTCCATAGTGGATCTAACATAATAGTGAGAGTCCAGTCCATAGTGGATCTAATATAATATTGTGAAAGTCCAGTCCATAGTGGATCTAACATAATAGTGAGAGTCCAGTCCATAGTGGATCTAACATAATAGTGAGAGTCCAGTCCATAGTGGATCTATCATAATAGTGAGAGTCCAGTCCATAGTGGATCTAATATAATATTGTGAAAGTCCAGTCCATAGTGGATCTAACATAATAGTGAGAGTCCAGTCCATAGTGGATCTAATATAATATTGTGAAATTCCAGTCCATAGTGGATCTAACATAATAGTAAGAGTCCAGTCCATAGTGGATCTAACATAATAGTGAGAGTCCAGTCCATAGTGGATCTAACATGATAGTGACAGTCCAGTCCATAGTGGATCTAACATAATAGTGAGAGTCCAGTCCATAGTGGATCCAACCTAATAGTAAGAGTCCAGTCCATAGTGGATCTATCATAATAGTGAGAGTCCAGTCCATAGTGGATCTAACATGATAGTGACAGTCCAGTCCATAGTGGATCTAACATAATAGTGAGAGTCCAGTCTATAGTGGATCTAACATAATAGTGAGAGTCCAGTCCATAGTGGATCTAACGTAATAGTGAGAGTCCAGTCCATAGTGGATCTAACATAATATTGTGAAAGTCCAGTCCATAGTGGATCTAACATAATAATGGGAGTCCAGTCCATAGTGGATCTAACATGATAGTGACAGTCCAGTCCATAGTGGATCTAACATAATAGTGAGAGTCCAGTCTATAGTGGATCTTACATAATAGTGAGAGTCCAGTCCATAGTGGATCTAACATAATATTGTGAAAGTCCAGTCCATAGTGGATCTAACATAATAGTGAGAGTCCAGTCCATAGTGGATCTAATATAATATTGTGAAAGTCCAGTCCATAGTGGATCTAACATAATAGTGAGAGTCCAGTCCATAGTGGATCTAATATAATATTGTGAAAGTCCAGTCCATAGTGGATCTAACATAATAGTGAGAGTCCAGTCCATAGTGGATCTAACATAATAGTGAGAGTCCAGTCCATAGTGGATCCAACATAATAGTGAGAGTCCAGTCCATAGTGGATCTAATATAATATTGTGAAAGTCCAGTCCATAGTGGATCTAACATAATAGTGAGAGTCCAGTCTATAGTGGATCTAACATAATAGTGAGAGTCCAGTCCATAGTGGATTTAACATAATAGTGAGAGTCCAGTCCATAGTGGATCTAACATAATAGTGAGAGTCCAGTCCATAGTGGATCTAACATAATATTGTGAAAGTCCAGTCCATAGTGGATCTAACATAATAGTGAGAGTCCAGTCCATAGTGGATCCAACACAATAGTGAGAGTCCAGTCCATAGTGGATCTAACATAATAGTGAGAGTCCAGTCCATAGTGGATCTAATATAATATTGTGAAAGTCCAGTCCATAGTGGATCTAACATAATAGTAAGAGTCCAGTCCATAGTGGATCTATCATAATAGTGAGGGTCCAGTCTATAGTGGATCTAACATAATAGTGAGAGTCCAGTCCATAGTGGATCTAACATAATAGTGAGAGTCCAGTCCATAGTGGATCTAATATAATATTGTGAAAGTCCAGTCCATAGTGGATCTAACATAATAGTGAGAGTCCAGTCCATAGTGGATCTAATATAATAGTGAGAGTCCAGTCTATAGTGGATCTAACATAATAGGAAGAGTCCAGTCCATAGTGGATCTAACATAATAGTGAGAGTCCGGTCCATAGTGGATCTAACATAATATTGTGAAAGTCCAGTCCATAGTGGATCTAACATGATAGTGAGAGTCCAGTCCATAGTGGATTTAACATAATAGTGAGAGTCCAGTCCATAGTGGATCTAACATAATAGTGAGAGTCCAGTCCATAGTGGATCTAACATAATAGTGAGAGTCCAGTCCATAGTGGATCTAACATAATAGTTAGAGTCCAGTCCATAGTGGATCCAACATAATAGTGAGAGTCCAGTCCATAGTGGATCTAACATAATATTGTGAAAGTCCAGTCCATAGTGGATTTAACATAATAGTGAGAGTCCAGTCCATAGTGGATCCAACATAATAGTGAGAGTCCAGTCCATAGTGGATCTAACATAATAGTGAGAGTCCAGTCCATAGTGGATCCAACATAATAGTGAGAGTCCAGCCTATAGTGGATCTAACATAATAGAGTCCAGTCCATAGTGGATTTAACATAATAGTGAGAGTCCAGTCCATAGTGGATCTAACATAATAGTGAGAGTCCAGTCTATAGTGGATCCAACATAATAGTGACAGTCCAGTCCATAGTGGGGCCAGCAGGAGACCATCCCAAGCGAAGACAGGTCAGCAGCGCAGAGATGTCCCCAACCGATGCACAGGCAAGCAGTCCACCCCGGGTCCCGACATCTGGACAGCCAGCAATTCATCCACGGCCTTTGGACCTGTGTCCCCCCCTTCCACAAGGGGGAGGGGGGCAGATCAACTGGTTTAAAAAGGGTGGTCTATTTAAAAGCTAGAGTATACAAAAAAGTTTTAAGATGGGACTTAAATGCTTCTACTGAGGTAACATCTCTAACTGTTACCGGGAGGACATTCCAGAGTACTGGAACCCCAATAGAAAAAAAAAAAAAGTTCAAGTGACTTTAGTTTTGTGCTGTCTGGTTTTTTTTTGACTGAATGAACGTCCTATTTGCCTTATTGCACCGATTCCCGGCATAAAAATGACTATTTAAACCGCATCCTCATTGAACTAAATGTTTACGACATTAATCGGTAAACACAATACGAGAAAAAAGGACATTTCGATATTTTTTAAGTTTTTTTAAATAAAAAAATGTGCTGGTGTTGGCGTCCACGCTGCTAATCTCTACTCTCCTCCTTCCAGCGAGCGTTCACGGTGATCGTGGAGGCGTGGGACCAGGACAACAGCACCCACAACAAAGGTGAGATGACAACCTCCTCCCTCGACACCAGAGTTTTTCCAACCTTTTCGGAGCCGAGGCACAATTGCGTTGAAAAAATGTGGAGGCACACCACCAGCAGGAATCATTAAAAAACGAAACTCGGTTGACTGTAAAAAGTCGTTTTCGCAATAGTTGGATATGACTTTAAAGCATAACCAAGCATGCATCAGTATAGCTCTTGTCTCAAAGTAGGTGTACTGACCGATTTTGAGTTTTTTTGCTGTTTTCCTGTGTGTAGTGTTTTAGTTCTTGTCATGCGCTCCTATTTTGGTGGCTTTTTCTCTTTTTTTGGTATTTTCCTGTAGCAGTTTCATGTCTTCCGATATTTCCCGCATCTACTTTTGTTTTAGCAATCAAGAATATTTCAGTTGTTTTTATCCTTCTTTGTGGGGACATTGTTGACTCCGCAGTAAGTCTTTGCTGTCGTCCAGCATTCTGTTTTTGTTTACTCTGTAGTCAGTTCAGTTTTAGTTTCTTCCTGCATAGCCTTCCCTAAGCTTCAATGCCTTTTCTTAGGGGGTACTCACCTTGTGTTTATTTTTGATTTAAGCATTAGACACCTATTTACCTGCACCCTGCATCCCGCTGTTTCGGACATCTTCAAAGTACGTACACTAATTTATTAGCTCAAAACCTGTTACGTTTTTTTATCCAAAGTCCAGTATTTGTAATATTTTGAAGTAAAATTAGCCAGTCCGAGTCTCCTCACTCATCTTGCAACATGAATAGTCAAAATAATTTTGCATGATTAATGCGATGAGGTGGCGACTTGTCCAGGGTGTACCCTGCCTTCCGCCCGATTGTAGCTGAGATAGGCGCCAGCGCCCCCCGCGACCCCGAAAGGGAATAAGCGGTAGAAAATGGATGAATGATTTGCATATGTACATGATTACTGTAGCCGTGTTCATAATAATATTGTTATATAATATATATTTAATATATACTGCATACTTTTAAATGTTTATTTAATTTTAATCTAATTATTATAATTACTATAAGCCGCACATAAATACGTTGTGAAATTAGTTATTTACAAAGAAATATTCTTTAAATGTTTATTTACATACATTAATTGTTTCCTAACGGTGTCTGTAATATGGCAGTAAAACGGCCGATCAAACAAAACAGAAATCGCAAGCAAGCTCTCCAATCAGCTCCACGGTGACGTTTTGGTGAATTTCCTTCGGAATTTGTGAAACTGAAACAATACGAAAAGTACGCCGTCGTAAATTATTTATGCTAACAAACACCCCCGTATACGTATTAGCACAGTAGCCAATGCTAACGACGCTTGCTTTATTACATCACGACGGCAAAAGCATGAAAACAAACTCACAGACATCACACCCGGGACGGTTTAGTAAGCAAGAACTGTTTTAGTTATATTGTAAAACTTACAAAGTCGCTTAGAGTGATGAATGAATTAATCCATACGAGTAGAACGCTATGGATAGCTAGAACGGCAGTTCCACTTCCGGTTAAAAGCTATCGTCTCAACAGCAGGGCAATGCAGCACTGCAGTACTTGCAGTGAGCGAACTGGTCCAAAAGATGGCGCCATGGAACAAACAATTGCAATTTCTTAAATTTTTGCTTTATGGCAGTGAGGAAAAGTCCAGAAATTTGCCACACCGTTTTATAAGCTGCAGGGTTCAAAACGCAGGAAAAAAGCAGATGCTTTTAATCGCTGAAATGTACTGTACTTTATGTACATTACAACGCTGATGTAACGAGGCCAGCCTTTTTTCATATGGTTTTATATGTCAACACCAAAAAAGGGACAAGCGGTAGAAAATGGATGACACCAAGTTCAATGCAGTAAGTGACTTTTTACCAATTAAACTTAATATCAAATCGAATGAGGCAACATCACACAGTAAACAACATGAAAAGCAAATACACGCACTACTACTACTACTACCACGTAGGGAATATCCCTCCATCCATTTTCTACCGCTTATTCCCTTTGGGTTCGCGGAGGGACGCTGGTGCCTATCTCAGCTACATTCGGGCGGAAGGCGGGGTACACCCTGGACAAGTCGCCACCTTATCGCAGGGCCAGGTGGGAATAATGAACAAAAAATGAATGTTAGAATTGGCGAGCTTTCAAGCCAATCAATACCCTGTTTGTGGACAACAAGATGGGACAGTCACCCTATTTCTTATCGAGAAGTAACACAATTCCAGTGAAACGACTCAAAAGAGCTGCCGTCACTCGGCAACAAGCACGCCTTTTAAAGACGCACACTCCGCTCTCATGAAACGTCTCTCAACTGCATGTGCCAGATGTTTTTTATATTATTCTATTAATAAAGAGTAATTCCGTCAATTACGTTTTGCTAAAGTAGCGAGCAACTACCACTAATTACTTTTCTGAAAGTCATTTTCAAGCCAATCAATACCCTGTTTGTGGACAACAAGATGTGACAGTCACTCTATTTCTTATCGAGAAGTAACACAATTCCAGTGAAACGACTCAAAAGAGCTGCCGTCACTCGGCAACAAGCACACCTTTTAAAGACGCACACTCCGCTCTCATGAAACGTCTCTCAACTGCATGTGCCAGATGTTTTTTATATTATTCTATTAATAAAGAGTAATTCCGTCAATTACGTTTTGGTAAAGTAGCGAGTAACTACCACTAATTACTTTTCTGAAAGTCATTTTCAAGCCAATCAATACCCTGTTTGTGGACAACAAGATGGGACAGTCACCCTATTTCTTATCGAGAAGTAACACAATTCCAGTGAAACGACTCAAAAGAGCTGCCGTCACTCGACAACAAGCACACCTTTTAAAGACACACACTCCGCTCTCATGAAACGTCTCTCAACTGCATGTGCCAGATGTTTTTTATATCCATCCATCCATTTCCTACCGCTTATTCCCTTTGGGTTCGCGGACGGACGGTGGTGCCTATCTCAGCTACATTCGGGCGGAAGGCGGGGTACACCCTGGACAAGTCGCCACCTCATCGCAGGGCCAGGTTGGAATAATGAACAAAAAATGAATGTTAGAATTGGCGAGCTTTCAAGCCAATCAATACCCTGTTTGTGGACAACAAGATGGGACAGTCACCCGATTTCTTATCGAGAAGTAACACAATTCCAGTGAAACGACTCAAAAGAGCTGCCGTCACACGGCATCAAGCACGCCTTTTAAAGACGCACACTCCGCTCTCATGAAACGTCTCTCAACTGCATGTGCCAGATGTTTTTTATATTATTCTATTAATAAAGAGTAATTCCGTCAATTACGTTTTGGTAAAGTAGCGAGCAACTACCACTAATTACTTTTATGAAAGTCATTTTCAAGCCAATCAATACCCTGTTTGTGGACAACAAGATGGGACAGTCACCCTATTTCTTATCGAGAAGTAACACAATTCCAGTGAAACGACTCAAAAGAGCTGCCGTCACTCGGCAACAAGCACGCCTTTTAAAGACGCACACTCCGCTCTCATGAAACGTCTCTCAACTGCATGTGCCAGATGTTTTTTATATTATTCTATTAATAAAGAGTAATTCCGTCAATTACGTTTTGGTAAAGTAGCGAGCAACTACCATTAATTACTTTTCTGAAAGTCATTTTTAAGCCAATCGATACCCTGTTTGTGGACAACAAGATGGGACAGTCACCCTATTTCTTATCGAGAAGTAACACAATTCCAGTGAAACGACTCAAAAGAGCTGCCGTCACTCGGCATCAAGCACGCCTTTTAAAGACGCACACTCCGCTCTCATGAAACGTCTCTCAACTGCATGTGCCAGATGTTTTTTATATTATTCTATTAATAAAGAGTAATTCCGTCAATTACGTTTTGGTAAAGTAGCGAGCAACTACCACTAATTACTTTTCTGAAAGTCATTTTCAAGCCAATCAATACCCTGTTTGTGGACAACAAGATGTGACAGTCACTCTATTTCTTATCGAGAAGTAACACAATTCCAGTGAAACGACTCAAAAGAGCTGCCGTCACTCGGCAACAAGCACGCCTTTTAAAGACGCACACTCCGCTCTCATGAAACGTCTCTCAACTGCATGTGCCAGATGTTTTTTATATTATTCTATTGATAAAGAGTAATTCCGTCAATTACGTTTTGGTAAAGTAGCGAGCAACTACCACTAATTACTTTTATGAAAGTCATTTTCAAGCCAATCAATACCCTGTTTGTGGACAACAAGATGGGACAGTCACCCTATTTCTTATCGAGAAGTAACACAATTCCAGTGAAACGACTCAAAAGAGCTGCCGTCACTCGGCAACAAGCACGCCTTTTAAAGACGCACACTCCGCTCTCATGAAACGTCTCTCAACTGCATGTGCCAGATGTTTTTTATATTATTCTATTAATAAAGAGTAATTCCGTCAATTACGTTTTGGTAAAGTAGCGAGCAACTACCACTAATTACTTTTATGAAAGTCATTTTCAAGCCAATCAATACCCTGTTTGTGGACAACAAGATGTGACAGTCACCCTATTTCTTATCGAGAAGTAACACAATTCCAGTGAAACGACTCAAAAGAGCTGCAGTCACACGTCACTCGGCAACAAGCACGCCTTTTAAAGACGCACACTCCGCTCTCATGAAACGTCTCTCAACTGCATGTGCCAGATGTTTTTTATATTATTCTATTAATAAAGAGTAATTCCGTCAATTACGTTTTGCTAAAGTAGCGAGCAACTACCACTAATTACTTTTCCGAAAGTCATTTTCCCAACACCGATGAATATCGTGCAATTATTTTTTCAGTCACACAAGTTAACTCGCTCTTTTTGACAGCCCTATTTTTGCGTTCATATTATTGCTGCCTGCAACAAATTAATTTGATTTAACATTATTTCTAATGGATACGTTTTCGTCGAATTTTTTTTTCTCTGACCTTTTGGAATTGGTTACTAATAAAAACAGTTTCCTCTCTATTTTATCCCAAAAAATGACTACGGTGCCGTGCTGGGGTTCATAAATTTAAGCGAATGGGACATTTTTCAGTAATCCAAGCAGCTGTTTAGGGCAGGGGTAGGGAACCTATGGCTCTAGAACCAGATGTGGCTCTTTTGATGACTGCATCTGGCTCTCAGATAAATCTTAGCTGACATTGCTTAACACGATAAGTAATGAATAATTCCCCTGGAATTCACAGTGCTAAAAATAATGTTCGAAATATAAAACATTCTCATGCATTTAAATCCATCCATCCGTTTTCTACCGCACCTGTTCAAGAAGTCGCATTAATGGTAAGAAGTATTTTATGTCACGATGGGGGGGTCGCAGCTTGCTGCGGGGTTGTTCTCCCAGGAAGGGAGACGGACTACTGGCATTTAGGTAAAAACATGATTTAATTTTAACTAAAAAAATATACAAACAAAAATCGCTCACAGCTGAGGCACAACTTGGGCTAAGGAACAAAGCTAACGCATAAACAGACTAAGAACATAAATCAAACAAAACTTACTTGGCAAGGCATGAAGCACGAAACTATGGCAAGGCAGGAAACAAGTCAGCACAGGGCGACTGACTGGCAAAGACGAGCTTAAATACTGCCTCTGATTAGTGCGGGCATTTTGTCCACCAGAGACAGGTGGACAAAATGAGTAACCAAGGAAACCAGACAAGGGAGTGGGAAAAAAACAGGAACTTAAAGAGTCCAAAGTACAAACAGCACATGGCCAAACAAAAACATGATCGACAGACATGACATTTTATTTATTATTGGTTAACTTCAGAATAACAATGTTATTAAAAAGAATAAGAGACTTTTTACACTCTAAAAATGTTGGTCTTACTTCAAAATGCACGCATTTAGTTGTATTCAGTGTTAAAAAATATGATATGGCTCTCACGGAAATACATTTTGAAATATTTGGCTTTCATGGCTCTCTCAGCCAAAAAGGTTCCCGACCCCTGGTTTAGGACATGAAACATGAAAGGTTCCACATTCGGAGTTCCACTGGACTTTGCTGGTGTCAATACCTCATCACACACATCTTTGGCCCTACATGTTAGTGTAGTGTGGTCTCCTAGCAACCTTTGTGGACAGGTTTCATGTAGCACACACACCCCCCCCCTCTCGAGTCGCTAAAGAAGGTGGTCTAACTGAACTGCAAGCATAAAAATAAACATATTGTCACCTCAGCCATAGTCAATTTTTTCCAAGTTTTGTGCGTTTTAATGGTAGAAGAGGCTTGGGGGCCCAAACTTTTGGCCTCCAAGGGGCCAAAAGTGAGAATGTGCCAACGGTCCTCAGGCCAAACAGCGATTTTTACCATGCCACACCACTATTGAGAAACGTACCCCAGGGTCTTAACAGTCTTAGCCTTAGTCTTAACAAGCTTAGTTCTGCCTCTGCCTCTGTCAGTACGTCTCTGCAGCACCCAGCAATGTCCCACCCACGCAACCTTCTGATTGGTTACACACAGAGCGGTAACAGCCAATCAGCAGTGCGTATTCAGAGCGCCGGCAGAGAGGAGAGACGGTGTGGTGAGCAGATAGGTGTTTAGCAGGTGGGCATAAGGCAGTGGACTCTCCCAAAATTGTAATAAACAACTACTAGTAAGATCACTATGAGCCCGTCGACGTTCTAGAAAACCTAAGCCGCAGCTCAATAAGGTGAATGCTAATTAGCTTTCAGCGTAATGATCGCTCATTTTGCGGTGTGTGTGTGTGTGTGCCCGTGCTACGGACAGCAATGCCCTGTCTGTCTGAGAGAAAGACAATAATTATTGACCTACAGTTAACAACAAAGTTATTTAACTTGACCTTTTTCTGTGTTGATTGAGCTATGAGTGAGTCGTCGCCGACATACGCCGCGTCTTCGGACAGCTGGCTACGGCCGCAGGGGTCCCGCTAGGCCCCGCGTCCTCGTTAGCATGTTGCTAACTTAACCTAACGTGTCTGCGTGCTAACGTTCACTGTTAGTGCTAACTAACTAGCCGGCTACCTCGCTGCCTTTCTTTTGTTTTGCGCTAACAGATCATGTCTGTAACGTCTTCTGGCCTTTCATTAATACATTAATACCGTATTTCCTCGAATTGACGCCCGGGCGCTAATTAATTTAAAACCCCTTCTCACTCCGGCACTTACCAAAGGCATGCAGTAAAAAAATTGAGTGTGATGTAAGGATACCATCCTGAAAAGCACATTTATAAAGAAAAATACGTTATTATGGTCTTTACCTTTACTTCACGTGGTTCAATCCCCACCTAGTACCAACCTCGTCACGTCTGTTGTGTCCTTGAGCAAGACACTTCACCCTTGCTCCTGATGGGTGCAGGTTAGCGCCTTGCATGGCAGCTCCCCTCCCATCAGTGTGTGAATGGGTGAATGTGGAAGTAGTGTCAAAGCGCTTTGAGTACCATGAAGGTAGAAAAGCGCTATACAAGTACAACCCATCCATCCATGTTGAAGCAGCAAAAAAGACATTATGTTAAATGAAGAGTTTCTGTCTCTGAGAGTTGATATAATAATGTAACTGCATCATAAAGCCCACATGAACTCCATGGTGTTCAGGGATGAATAGTCTCTCCTATTGCTATTGTACTATTTTTTTCAGTTACAGTTACATTAATCATTAGTAATGTAGCAGCCTAGTTTTGAATGGCAGGGTCCCTGCTATCACATGTTGATAAAAATATAACATTTACATAATATAAATCAACTACAGGCTTCCCGAATGCTGTAATGAATTAAGCATGATGAGTTGAACATATGTCAGCATGTGGCATAATAATGACAAACGTTGTATCTCAGGTAACTAGGACTGTTTTGTTTTTACTTTACGGAAAAAATATCGAGATATATATCGTATATCGGGCTTCACGGTGGCAGAGGGGTTAGTGCGTCTGCCTCACAATACGAAGTTCCTGCAGTCCTGGGTTCAAATCCAGGCTCGGGATCTTTCTGTGTGGAGTTTGCATGTTCTCCCCGTGAATGCGTGGGTTCCCTCTGGGTACTTCGGCTTCCTCCCACTTCCAAAGACATGCACCTGGGGATAGGTTGATTGGCAACACTAAATTGGCCCTAGTGTGTGAATGTGAATGTGAATGTTGTCTATTTGTGTTGGCCCTGCGATTAGGTGGCGACTTGTCCAGGGTGTACCACGCCTTCCGCCCGATTGTAGCTGAGATAGGCGCCAGCACCCCCCGCGACCCCAAAAGGGAATAAGCGGTAGAAAATGGATGGATGGATATCGTATATCGCCATTCAGTAAATGGACCGGAAAACACAACCAAAAATTGGAGGCTTCTTCACGCGACGAAGCCGGCCTACTTCACCACAGTCCGTAGTCTATTGCCCCTCAGGCTGTGGTGGCAGCGACGAGGGGGAGACATGATGGTGACAGGCCGAGTTACACCAATCCTTACACCCACCCATCCACCAGAGAGACACCACCTTAACTAACACATTTTCTGGGGGAAACACTGCGTACCTTCATACCAGCTATAATTTATAATAAGTTAGCATGCAACTAAGCACTTTTATGTTCATTTTGAACCTCAAAACATTCAAAACGGTAATTTTCTGCATTTCTGCGCCATTATCAGGGGTTGCTTTGTAACCAGTTCGTTCTAGATATTTACTCCGATCTTTACCCAGACAGACTCGACGTGTGGAGGATGATAAATGTCAAAGCGTTTCGGATTTCATTACGGGATGTCGGCGTAGCGTGGCGACCAAGATGAACTTTCTTTGTAGAGCGTTAAAAAGTCACAACTTCACCGTGCAGCAGGGCTTTCAAATTCAAACGCTTTAAAAAGGCGTTTCGTCGCGGAAGACGCAAGAAGAAAGACGTGGTGATTTTAAAGTGCGGACGAACGAGGTGGCAATCAAGTAAAAAAAAGGGTATTTATTGATCAAACAAACAAAACCGAAAGCGAGAGCAACGGGGAAATGGACAGACCATCAATCAATCAATCAATCAATCAATCAATCAATCAATGTTTATTTACATAGCCCTAAATCACAAGTGTCTCAAAGGGCTGCACAAGCCACAACGACATCCTTGGTTCAGATCCCACATAAGGGCAAGGAAAAACTCACAACCCAGTGGGATGTCAATGGGAATGACTATGAGAAACCTTGGAGAGGACCGCAGATGTGGGTACCCCCCAGGGGAGACCAGATGCAATGGACGTCGAGTGGGTCTATAACATAATACTGAGAGTCCAGTCCATAGTGGATCTAACATAATAGTGACAGTCCAGTCCATAGTGGATCCAAAATAATAGTGTGACAGTCCAGTCCATAGTGAATCCAAGATAATAGTGTGAGAGTCAAGTCCATTGTGGATCTAACATAATAGCAAGAGTCCAGTCCATAGTGGATCTAACATAATAGTGAGAGTCCAGTCCATAGTTGATCTAACATAATAGTGGAAGAGTCCAGTCCATAGTGGATCTAACATTATAGTGGAAGAGTCCAGTCCATAGTGAATTCAACATAATACAGAGAGTCCAGTCCATAGTGGATCTAACATAATAGTGAGAGTCCAGTCCATAGTGGATCCAACATAATAGTGAGAGTCCAGTCCATAGTGGATCTAACATAATATTGACAGTCCAGTCTATAGTGGATCTAACATAATAGTGTGAAAGTCTAGTCCATAGTGGATCTAACATAATGGTGAGAGTCCAGTCCATAATGGATCTAACTATGGTGTGAGTCCAGTCCATAGTCCAGTCCATAGTGGATCTAACATAATAGTGGAAGAGTCCAGGCCATAGTGGATCTAACATAATACAGAGAGTCCACTCCATAGTGGATCTAACATAATAGTGAGAGTCCAGTCCATAGTGGATCCAACATAATAGTGAGAGTCCAGTCCATAGTGGATCTAACATAATAGTGAGAGTCCAGTCCATAGTGGATCTCAAATAATATTGACACTCCAGTCTATAGTGGATCTAACATAATAGTGTGAAAGTCTAGTCCATAGTGGATCTAACATAATGGTGAGAGTCCAGTCCATAATGGATCTAACTATAGTGTGAGTCCAGTCCATAGTGGATCTAACATAATAGTGGGAGAGTCAAGTCCATAGTCGATCTAACATAATAGTGAGAGTCCAGTCCATAGTGGATCTAACATAATAGCGGGAGTCCAGTCCATAGTCGATCTAACATTATATTGACAGTCCAGTCTATAGTGGATCTAGCATACTAGTGTGAAAGTCTAGTCCATAGTGGATCCAACATAATAGTGAGAGTCCAGTCCATAGTGGATCCAACATAATAGTGAGAGTCCAGTCCATAGTGGATCTAACATAATAATGAGAGTCCAGTCCATAGTGGATCTAACATAATAGTGAGAGTCCAGTCCATAGTGGATCTAACATAATAGTGAGAGTCCAGTCCATAGTGGATCTAAAATAATATTGACAGTCCAGTCCATAGTGGATCCAACATAATAGTGTGAAAGTCTAGTCCATAGTGGATCTAACATAATGGTGAGAGTCCAGTCCATAATGGATCTAACTATAGTGTGAGTCCAGTCCATAGTCCAGTCCATAGTGGATCTAACATAATAGTGGAAGAGTCCAGTCCATAGTGGATCTAACATAATAGTGGAAGAGTCCAGTCCATAGTGGGTCTAACATAATAGAGAGATTCCAGTCCATAGTGGATCTAGCATAATAGTAAGAGTCCAGTCCATAGTGGATCCAACATAATTGTGTGAGAGTCAAGTCCATAGTCGATCTAACATAATATTGACAGTCCAGTCTATAGTGCATCTAGCATACTAGTGTGAAAGTCTAGTCCATAGTGGATCCAACATAATAGTGAGAGTCCTATTCCATAGTGGATCTAACATAATAGTGAGAGTCCAGTCTATAGTGGATCTAACATAATAGTGAGAGTCCAGTCCATAGTGGATCTAACATAATACAGAGAGTCCAGTCCATAGTGGATCAAACATAATAGTGAGAGTCCAGTCCATAGTGGATCTAACATAATAGTGAGAGTCCAGTCCATAGTGGATCCAACATAATAGTGTGAGAGTCCAGTCCATAGTGGATCTAACATAATAGCGAAAGTCCAGTCCATAGTGGATCTAACATAATAGTGTGAGAGTCCAGTCCTTAGTGAATCTAGTCAATAGTTTGAGAGTCCAGTCCATAGTGGGACCAGCAGGAGACCATCCCGAGCGAAGACGGGATGGTCTCCACAAGGGAGAGGGGGGCAGAAAAGAAAAGAAACAGCAGATCAACTGGTCCAAATAGGGGGTTTATTTAAAGGCTTGAGTACACAAATGAGTTTTAAGATGGGACTTAAATGCTTCTATGAGGGAAACGCAAACAAAATGCTGGAACACAGCAAAAACTAATACAAGTACGGTGGAGCAGACGGCGTCCACAAAGTGCGTACTGGAGCTCAGCAAGGAAGTAATCATCAACAGTGAATAATGAATCATGTCCCGACAAAACCGGTGGTGTTGCAAGCCCAAGGACACAACGGCAGTGACTAGAATGGCAGAAGCAGGAATCGAACCTGCAACCCTTAAGTTGCTGGCACGGCCACTCTACCAACCAAGCTATACCGCCATCATAAATGATGAAAAAAAAAACACTTAATTGAACGGTTTAAAAGAGGGGAAAACATGAAACATTACATTTTTAAACATTGTTTATCTTCAATTTCGACTCTTTAAAATTCAACCGAAAAAAATGGAGAAAAACTAGCTTATTCGAACCTTTTTGAAAGAATAAAAAAAAAGAATTTATGGAACATCATTAGTAATTTTTCCTGATTAAGATTCATTTCAAAATTTTGATGACATGTTTTAAATAGGTTAAAATCCAATCTGCACTTTGTTATAATATATAACAAATTGGACCAAGCTATATTTCTAGCAAAGACAAATCATTATTTCTTCTAGATTTTCCAAAATGAAAATTTTAAAAGAAAATCAAGACTTTGAAATAGGATTTAAATTTGATTCTACAGATTTTCTAGATTTGCCAGAATATTTTTTTTTAATTTAAATCACAATAGGTTTGAAGAAATATTTAACAAATACTCCTCGTCGAAAAAACAGAAGCTACATTTAAGAACTAAATTACAATGTATTTAGTATTCTTTACAATAAATTTTTTTACTTGAACATTGATTTAAATCGTCAGTAAGAAGAGGAAAGAATCTGAAAGGTAAAAAGTTATATGTATTTAAAAATCATAACATCATTTTTAAGGTTGTATTTTTTCTCTAAAATTGTCTTTCTGAAATTTTTAAGAAGCAAATGTTTTTAATAGGTTAAAATCCACTTTAAAATAAGATTTAAATTAGATTTTACCGATTTTCTAGATTTGCCAAAATAATTTTTTTGAATTGTAATCATAATAAGTTTGAAGAATATTTCACAAATATTCTTTGTCGAAAAAACAGAAGCTAAAATAAAGAATAAAATTAAAATTTATTTATTATTTTTTACAATAAAATTTTTTTTTTTACTTGAACATTGATTTTAATTGTCAGGAAAGAAGAGGAAGGAATTTAAAAGGTAAAAAAGTACATGTGTTTAAAAATCCTAAAATCATTTTTAAGGTTGTATTTTTTCTCTAAAATCGTCTTTCTGAAAGTTATAAGAAACAAAGTAAAAAATAAAAAATAAATTATTTAAACAAGTGAGGGCCAAGTCTTTAAATTATTTTCTTGGATTTTCAAATTCTGTTTGAGTTTTGTCTCCCTTAGAATAAAAAATGTGGAGCAAATCATTATTTATTTTAGATTTTCCAGAATGAAAATTTTAAAAGAAAATCAAGACTTTGAAATAAGATTTAAATTTGATTCTACAGATTTTCTAGATTTGCCAGAATATTTTTTTTAAATTTAAATCACAATAAGTTTGAAGAAATATTTAACAAATACTCCTCGTCGAAAAAACAGAAGCTAAATTTAAGAACTAAATTACAATGTATTTAGTATTCTTTACAATAAAATTTTTTTACTTGAACATTGATTTAAATCGTCAGTAAGAAGAGGAAAGAATCTGAAAGGTAAAAAGGTATATGTATTTAAAAATCATAACATCATTTTTAAGGTTGTATTTTTTCTCTAAAATTGTCTTTCTGAAAGTTTTAAGAAGCAAATGTTTTTAATAGGTTAAAATCCACTTTAAAATAAGATTTAAATTAGATTTTATCGATTTTCTAGATTTGCCAAAATAATTTTTTTGAATTGTAATCATAATAAGTTTGAAGAATATTTCACAAATAGTCTTTGTCGAAAAAACAGAAGCTAAAATAAAGAATAAAATTAAAATTTATTTATTATTTTTTACAATAAAAAAAAATGTTTTACTTGAACATTGATTTTAATTGTCAGGAAAGAAGAGGAAGGAATTTAAAAGGTAAAAAAGTACATGTGTTTAAAAATCCTAAAATCATTTTTAAGGTTGTATTTTTTCTCTAAAATCGTCTTTCTGAAAGTTATAAGAAACAAAGTAAAAAAAAATAAAATTATTTAAACAAGTGAGGGCCAAGTCTTTAAATTATTTTCTTGGATTTTCAAATTCTGTTTGAGTTTTGTCTCCCTTAGAATTAAAAATGTGGAGCAAATCATTATTTCTTCTAGATTTTCCAGAATGAAAATTTTAAAAGAAAATCAAGACTTTGAAATAAGATTTAAATTTGATTCTACAGATTTTCTAGATTTGCCAGAATATTTTTTTTTAATTTAAATCACAATAAGTTTGAAGAAATATTTAACAAATACTCCTCGTCGAAAAAACAGAAGCTAAATTTAAGAACTAAATTACAATGTATTTAGTATTCTTTACAATAAAATTTTTTACTTGAACATTGATTTAAATCGCCAATAAGAAGAGGAAATAATCTGAAAGGTAAAAAGGTATATGTATTTAAAAAACATAAAATCATTTTTAAGGTTGTATTTTTTCTCTAAAATTGTCTTTCTGAAAGTTTTAAGAAGCAAATGTTTTTAATAGGTTAAAATCCACTTTAAAATAAGATTTAAATTAGATTCGACCGATTTTCTAGATTTGCCAAAATATTTTTTTTGAATTGTAATCATAATAAGTTTGAAGAAATATTTCACAAATATTCTTTGTCGAAAAAACAGAAGCTAAAATGAAGAATTAAATTAAAATGTATTTATTATTCTTTACAATAACAATTTTTTTTTTACTTGAACATTGATTTTAATTGTCAGGAAAGAAGAGGAAGGAATTTAAAAGGTAAAAAAGTACATGTGTTTAAAAATCCTAAAATCATTTTTAAGGTTGTATTTTTTCTCTAAAATCGTCTTTCTGAAAGTTATAAGAAACAAAGTAAAAAAAAAAAAAAAAAAATTTCAAACAAGTGAGGGCCAAGTCTTTAAATTATTTTCTTGGATTTTCAAATTCTGTTTGAGTTTTGTCTCCCTTAGAATTAAAAATGTGGAGCAAATAATTTTTTCTTCTAGATTTTCCAGAATGAAAATTTTAAAAGAAAATCAAGACTTTGAAATAAGATTTAAATTTGATTCTACAGATTTTCTAGATTTGCCAGAATATTTTTTTTGAATTTAAATCACAATAAGTTTGAAGAAATATTTAACAAATACTCCTCGTCGAAAAAACAGAAGCTAAATTTAAGAACTAAATTACAATGTATTTAGTATTCTTTACAATAAATTTTTTTACTTGAACATTGATTTAAATCGTCAGTAAGAAGAGGAAAGAATCTGAAAGGTAAAAAGGTATATGTATTTAAAAATCATAAAATCATTTTTAAGGTTGTATTTTTTCTCTAAAATTGTCTTTCTGAAAGTTTTAAGAAGCAAATGTTTTTAATAGGTTAAAATCCACTTTAAAATAAGATTTAAATTAGATTTTGCCGATTTTCTAGATTTGCCAAAATAATTTTTTTGAATTGTAATCATAATAAGTTTGAAGAAATATTTCACAAATATACTTTGTCGAAAAAACAGAAGCTAAAATGAAGAATTAAATTATAATGTATTTATTATTATTTACAATAAAAAAAATTTTTTTTACTTGAACATTGATTTTAATTGTCAGGAAAGAAGAGGAAGGAATTTAAAAGCTAAAAAAGTACATGTGTTTAAAAATCCTAAAATCATTTTTAAGGTTGTATTTTTTCTCTAAAATCGTCTTTCTGAAAGTTATAAGAAACAAAGTAAAAAATAAAAAATTAATTATTTAAACAAGTGAGGGCCAAGTCTTTAAATTATTTTCTTGGATTTTCAAATTCTGTTTGAGTTTTGTCTCCCTTAGAATTAAAAATGTGGAGCAAATAATTTTTTCTTCTAGATTTTCCAGAATGAAAATTTTAAAAGAAAATCAAGACTTTGAAATAAGATTTAAATTTGATTCTACAGATTTTCTAGATTTGCCAGAATATTTTTTTTGAATTTAAATCACAATAAGTTTGAAGAAATATTTAACAAATACTCCTCGTTGAAAAAACAGAAGCTAAATTTAAGAACTAAATTACAATGTATTTAGTATTCTTTACAATACATTTTTTTACTTGAACATTGATTTAAATCGTCAGTAAGAAGAGGAAAGAATCTGAAAGGGAAAAAGGTATATGTATTTAAAAATCATAAAATCATTTTTAAGGTTGTATTTTTCCTCTAAAATTGTCTTTCTGAAAGTTTTAAGAAGCAAATGTTTTTAATAGGTTAAAATCCACTTTAAAATAAGATTTAAATTAGATTTTACCGATTTTCTAGATTTGCCAAAATATTTTTTTTGAATTGTAATCATAATAAGTTTGAAGAATATTTCACAAATATTCTTTGTCGAAAAAACAGAAGATAAAATAAAGAATTAAATTAAAATGTATTTATTATTCTTTACAATAAAAAAAAATGTTTTACTTGAACATTGATTTTAATTGTCAGGAAAGAAGAGGAAGGAATTTAAAAGCTAAAAAAGTACATGTGTTTAAAAATCCTAAAATCATTTTTAAGGTTGTATTTTTTCTCTAAAATCGTCTTTCTGAAAGTTATAAGAAACAAAGTAAAAAAAAAAAAAAATATTTAAACAAGTGAGGACCAAGTCTTTAAATCATTTTCTTGGATTTTCAAATTATTTTTGAGTTTTGTCTCCCTAAGAATTAAAAATATGGAGAAAATCATTATTTCCTCTAGATGTTCCAGAATGAAAATTTTAAATGAAAATCAAGACTTTGAAATAAGATTTAAATTTGATTGTACAGATTTTCTAGACTTGCCAGAATATTTTTTTTGAATTTAAATCACAATAAGTTTGCAGAAATATTTAACAAATACTCCTCGTCGAAAAAACAGAAGCTAAATTTAAGAACTAAATTACAATGTATTTAGTATTCTTTACAATAAAATTTTTTACTTGAACATTGATTTAAATCGTCAGTAAGAAGAGGAAAGAATCTGAAATGTAAAAAGTTATATGTATTTAAAAATCATAAAATCATTTTTAAGGTTGTATTTTTTCTCTAAAATTGTCTTTCTGAAAGTTTTAAGAAGCAAATGTTTTTAATAGGTTAAAATCCACTTTAAAATAAGATTTAAATTAGATTTGACCGATTTTCTAGATTTGCCAAAATAATTTTTTTGAATTGTAATCATAATAAGTTTGAAGAAATATTTCACAAATATTCTTTGTCGAAAAAACAGAAGCTAAAATGAAGAATTAAATAAAAATGTATTTATTATTCTTTACAATAATAAAAAAAAATTACTTTAACATTGATTTTAATTGTCAGGAAAGAAGAGGAAGGAATTTAAAAGGTAAAAAAGTGTTTAAAAATCCTAAAATCATCTTTAAGGTTGTATTTTTTCTCTAAAATCGTCTTTCTGAAAGTTATAAGAAACAAAGTAAAAAATATATATATATATTTATTTAAACAAGTGAGGACCAGGTCTTTAAATTATTTTCTTGGATTTTCAAATTCTGTTTGAGTTTTGTCTCCCTTAGAATTAAAAATGTGGAGCAAAGCGAGACCAGCTTGCTAGTAAATAAATAAATTTCAAAAAATAGAGGCAGCTCACTGGTAAGTGCTGCTATTTGAGCTATTTTTAGAACAGGCCAGCGGGCGACTCATCTGGTCCTTACGGGCTACCTGGTACCGCCTTGGTGACCCCTGATCTAACCACTAGGCAAAAAGCTCGAAAGTCCCGTTCATAGCCACTTGGCTATGAACAAACAAAAGAGTAGCATAAATGCTGCAAACTACAAACATGAAACAAAAACACTTGCTCGATTGGCATGAATAATAATGAACTATAAACCAAACTTGCACGATGGCATGAATACAAAAACTTCCACGGCATGGAACTATGGACGAGGGCATGAAGGAGGTGCAG
>NC_084634.1:9157908-9182908 GCF_033978795.1 Nerophis ophidion | reverse complement strand
GTGCACTTATAGCTTGTTTTAAAATTTCTTTGACAATCTTGCACTTTCTGTTTTGGAAATGACATGAATAACTGTTTAATAAATACAGTTTTTCGTAAATTGACTTAGTGGACTTTGTCCCTCTCTGCATGAAAGTTTAAAACGAGCATATATCCATCCATCCATTTTCTACCGCTTATTCCCTTCGGGGATGCGGGGGGGGGGGGGGGGGGGGGGCGCTGGTGCCTATCTCAGGTTCAATCGGGCGGAAGGCGGCGTACACCCTGGACAAGTCGCCACCTCATCGCAGGGCCATGAGCACATATTCATGCAGTATTAAGAAGAATGTTTTAATGTAGACACATAGAATCATCATACTGCTGTCATTATATGTGTCAAGTGTTCATTCAAGGCTAAGGTGAAATATCGAGATACATATCGTGTATTGTGATACGGCCTAAAAATATCGAGATATTAATAAAAGGCCGTATCGCTTGTTGTGTGTACAATTGATAACATTTTTTTGCAAAATTGGTGCAGACGGCACCGTTCGAATGAGCTTTTTTTTGTGTCTACTCCCGGATGTGGCCATGGAAACACCCATTTCCCCGTACGTTCGTGTCATAATGCACACGTCTCTAATATGCAACAGCCCTTCTGCAACCTCGCTGCACAATCTGTAGACGACCGAAACTATTTTATTTATTTTTGCTGTAAAGTACATGAACATTGATATACACGTGAAGTGCACATACATGTAGGAATGATATCAAATTAACAATACAGGAGGTGAAAGGTCGGGGGAAGCCACTTAAAAGCCGTGAAAAAGCGTTTAGTTGCCGAGAGGAGGCGTGTGGAGAGACCGTCATGTTGCACTCGACACCGCGAGGCCGCTCACTTTGTGAAGAAGTTTATATAATCGGCTCCAACGCTCCTCTGCCCGGCAACGAGGACGACTCTTTTTTTAGCCGCCTTGTGATTGCTTAGGATTTTTTTTTTTTTTACTCTGGGCTTTTACTCATGTGATTGAATCCCAACATTGATCATGCATCAAGGCAGAGTAATCATCCAGTTTATTTGAAGCCTTTTACCTTAAGTTACATGGAAAGCGGCACAGGTTGTCATTTAGTCTGTGATCAAATTTCACATCAAAATACGCGCCGGCGGGACTTTAAATCCAACTCTTAATCAGTTTTGAACAAATACACGACGCACAGTATTTGCAAGTAAAACATGAATTGCGAATGATGTTGACTTAAATATTGTTTGATGATGCAAAAATGTATTATCAAGCAATCAAACCGTTTTTAAATAGAAATAAATACTAATAATAAGGATTTCAAAGCAAGTTACCCATCAAATTGTTGCCATGTAAAATTAGCAATTGATTTGGGACGGTATAGCTCTGTTGGTAGAGCGGCAGTGCCAGCAACTTGAAGGTTGCAGGTTCGATTCCCGTTCCCGCCATCCTAGTCACTGCCGTTGTGTCCCTGGGCAAGGCACTTTACCCACCTGCTCCCAGTGCCACCCGCACTGGTTTAAATGTAAAAATTTGATATTGGGTTTCACTATGTAAAGCGCTTTGAGTCACTAGAGAAAAAGCGCTATATAAAATATAATTCACTTCACTTCATGGTCAAAATTGAGAAATTGACTGTGGTTTTTACAGCATTTTTCTGTAATAAAGTGGTGCAGTTTTTTAGTAATACAATTGATTTGCGGTAAAAAAAAAAAAAAAAAATGGCAGCCCAGGTGCCAAAATGTTACTGTAAAAAATGCATTTTTTTGTATTTACTGTAAAAAACGAAAACAAATGTACATTTTACAGTAAAATTCTGGCAACTGAGCTGCCTTTTTTAACCATAAAAACAGCAGTACTGTTTTTTTTTTTCCATTTACAGTAACATACACTAAATGACCGAAATTATTGCAACTTACCATATTTTTTTTTACATTTTAGTTTTGAAAAAAAACCTGCTAATAAAATGCATGAAACAATTGAAAAACATTGGCAGCTCGGGTTAAAACAACAATGAATCAAGATTTTTTTTTTTTTTACAAGTTATTAAGTGCACCATGATAAAAGCTGCACCCTCTAAATTTTCTTGATTTTTCCACATATAAGCCACACCGGACTCTAAGCCGCATAGAAATAGTTAGTTCACTTAGTTTATTATTATTTTATTATTTTTAAATATGTTGTGAAATGAGTTATTTTCACAGAAAGATTCTTTAAGTGTTTATTTACATACCTTAATTGTTTCCAAACGCCGTCTCTAACAAGGCAGTAAAATGGCTGATCAAACAAAACAGAAGTCATCATCATAGACCCAATAGAAGTTTAACAGACCCAATAACTCCACGGTGATGTTTTGGGGAATTTACGGAATTGAAGCAATACAAGAAGAATGCCGTTGTTAGTTAATAATACTAACACAGACACTCGTAAACGTGTGATATTAGCTAATGCTAACGACGCTAGCGTCATTGCATTCCGATTGCACGGACATCACACATGGGACGAATTGTTTTAGTTACATTGTAAAACTTACCAACGTTGCTTGGAGTGATGAATGAAGAATCCTTTCGAGTAGAAATGGCAATTCTACTTCCGGTTGAAAGCTCAGTCTAAACAGAATGCCATAGCACAAACAATAACACACCTTTTCAGAGTATTTGCTTGTTTGTTGTTGTTGTTTTTTTAACAATCTTTTTTTACGTGAGCCCGCATCATGTATAAAATATGACCAAGCTAGCCTGACATAAGCTATCATTCGTCAATTAACAAAATATTCGACTCTGCAGTGTATGCCTGCTAAATTAGCTAAAAGAAAAAGCTATCATGCTAAAATGCTAACTGTAACATGTTTCAAGTACCAAAACATATTATGAACGCTAAAGAGCCAAAGCCGAACTGAAATGCTAACAGTTAGCATCAGGTAACAAAAAATATGAGCAAAATTAGTAAAAAAAAATTTAAAAAAGCTAGAATGCTAACATTACTTGGTTAACATGCTAAATGAGCATTCGTGAAATAACAAAATATATGACACTGAGGTACATAAATTACCTTCTAGATTATCTAAAAAGCTAGCATGCTAAAATGGTAACTGTATTATGCGTCAAGTACCAAAACAATATTACTCGATGCGTGCCTGGAAAATGTGTTTAAAATGCTAGCATGCTAATGTTAGGATACATCAAGTATAAAATATGACCAAGCTAATATTATATAAGCTATTATTTGTCAATTAACAAAATATTTGACGCTGAGGTCTATATATGCTAAATTAGCTTAAAAAATCTAGCATGCTAAAATGCTAACTGTAACATGGTTTCAAGTACCAAAACATATTAACTTGGTGCATGCCTGAAAAACGTGTTTAAAATGCTAGCACACTGATGTTAGCATGCATCAAGTATGAAATATGACCAAGCTAGCTCGATATAAGCTATCATTTTTCAATTAACAAAATATTCAACGCTGAGGTCTATACCTGCTAACTTAGCTTTAAAAAAAAGTTAGCATGCTAAAATTGTAACTGTAACATGCATCAAGTACCAAAACATATTACTCGGCTTGTGCCTGAAAAATGTGTTTAAAATGCTATCATTTGTCAATTAACAAAATATTCGACTCTGCAGCGTATGCCAGCCCATTTAGCTTAAAAAAAATAATAATCTAGCATGCTAGAATGCTAACTGTAACATGCGTCAAGTACCAAAACATATTGCTCGGCGCATGCCTGAAAAATGTGTTTAAAATGCTATCATTTGTGCATTAACAAAATATTTGGCGCTGCAATGTTTTCTTGCTAAATTAGCTATACATAAAAAAAAATCTAGCATTCTAAAATGCTAACTGTAACACACGTCAAGTACCAAAACATATTACTCAGCGCATGCCTGAAAAATGTGTTTAAAATGCTAGCATTTGTCAATGAACAAAATATTCGACTTTGCAGTGTATGCCCGCAAAATTACCCTAAAAAAAATCGAGCATACTAAAATGCTAACTGTAACACACGTCAAGTACCAAAACATATTACTCGGCGCATGCCTGAAAAATGTATTTAAAATGCTATCATTTGTCAATTAACAAAATATTTGACGCTGTAGTGCTTTCTTGCTAAATTAGCTATATAAAAAAAAATCTAGCATGCTAAAATGCTAACTGTAACACGCGTCAAGTACACAAACATATTATTCTGCGCGTGCCTAAAAAATGTGTTTAAAATGCTATCATTTTTCAATTAACAAAATGTTCGACTTTGCAGTTTGTGCCTGCTAAATTACCCTAAAAAAAAAGCTAGCATGCTAAAATGCTAATTGTAACATACGTCAAGTACCAAAACATATTACTCGGCGCATGCCTAAAAAATGTGTTTAAAATGCTATCATTTGTCAATAAGCAAAATATTTGACGCTGCAATGTTTTCTTGCTAAATTAGCTATATATATAAAAAAAATCTAGCATGCTAAAATGCTAACTGTAACACACGTCAAGTGCCAAAACATATTACTCAGCGCATGCCTGAATAATGTGTTTAAAATGCTATCATTTGTCAATTAACAAAATATTTGACTTTGCTGTGTATGCCTGCTAAATTACCCTAAAAAAAAGATAGCATACTAACATGCTAACTGTAACATGCGTCAAGTACCAAAACATATTACTCGGCGCATGCCTGAAAAATGTGTTTAAAATGCTATCATTTGTCAATAAGCAAAATATTTGACGCTGCAATGTTTTCTTGCTAAATTAGCTATATATATAAAAAAAATCTAGCATGCTAAAATGCTAACTGTAACACACGTCAAGTGCCAAAACATATTACTCAGCGCATGCCTGAAAAATGTGTTTAAAATGCTATCATTTGTCAATTAACAAAATATTTGACTTTGCTGTGTATGCCTGCTAAATTACCCTAAAAAAAAGATAGCATACTAAAATGCTAACTGTAACATGCGTCAAGTACCAAAACATATTACTCGGCGCATGCCTGAAAAATGTGTTTAAAATGCTATCATTTGTCAATTAACAAAATATTTGACTTTGCAGTGTGTGCCTGCTAAATTACCATTAAAAAAAAATCTAGCATGCTAAAATGCTAACTGTAACATGCGTCAAGTACCAAAACATATTACTCGGCGCATGCCTGAAAAACGTGTTTAAAATGCTATCATTTGTCAATTAACAAAATATTTGGCGCTGCATTGTTTTCTTGCTAAATTAGCTATGTATAAAAAAAAAATCTACCATGCTAAAATGCTAACTGTAACACGCGTCAAGTACCAAAACATATTACTCGGCGCGTGCCTGAAAAATGTGTTTAAAATGCTATCATTTGTCAATTAACAAAATATTCGACTTTGCAGTGTATGCCTGCTAAGTTATCCTAAAAAAAGCTAGCATACTAAAATGCTAACTGTAACATGCGTCAAGTACCAAAACATATTACTCGGCGCATGCCTGAAAAATGTGTTTAAAATGCTATCATTTGTCAATTAACAAAATATTTGACTTTGCAGTGTGTGCCTGCTAAATTACCATTAAAAAAAAATCTAGCATGCTAAAATGCTAACTGTAACACACGTCAAGTACCAAAACATATTACTCAGCGCATGCCTGAAAAATGTGTTTAAAATGCTAGCATTTGTCAATGAACAAAATATTCGACTTTGCAGTGTATGCCCGCAAAATTACCCTAAAAAAAATCGAGCATACTAAAATGCTAACTGTAACACACGTCAAGTACCAAAACATATTACTCGGCGCATGCCTGAAAAATGTATTTAAAATGCTATCATTTGTCAATTAACAAAATATTTGACGCTGTAGTGCTTTCTTGCTAAATTAGCTATATAAAAAAAAATCTAGCATGCTAAAATGCTAACTGTAACACGCGTCAAGTACACAAACATATTATTCTGCGCGTGCCTAAAAAATGTGTTTAAAATGCTATCATTTTTCAATTAACAAAATGTTCGACTTTGCAGTTTGTGCCTGCTAAATTACCCTAAAAAAAAAGCTAGCATGCTAAAATGCTAATTGTAACATACGTCAAGTACCAAAACATATTACTCGGCGCATGCCTAAAAAATGTGTTTAAAATGCTATCATTTGTCAATAAGCAAAATATTTGACGCTGCAATGTTTTCTTGCTAAATTAGCTATATATATAAAAAAAATCTAGCATGCTAAAATGCTAACTGTAACACACGTCAAGTGCCAAAACATATTACTCAGCGCATGCCTGAATAATGTGTTTAAAATGCTATCATTTGTCAATTAACAAAATATTTGACTTTGCTGTGTATGCCTGCTAAATTACCCTAAAAAAAAGATAGCATACTAACATGCTAACTGTAACATGCGTCAAGTACCAAAACATATTACTCGGCGCATGCCTGAAAAATGTGTTTAAAATGCTATCATTTGTCAATAAGCAAAATATTTGACGCTGCAATGTTTTCTTGCTAAATTAGCTATATATATAAAAAAAATCTAGCATGCTAAAATGCTAACTGTAACACACGTCAAGTGCCAAAACATATTACTCAGCGCATGCCTGAAAAATGTGTTTAAAATGCTATCATTTGTCAATTAACAAAATATTTGACTTTGCTGTGTATGCCTGCTAAATTACCCTAAAAAAAAGATAGCATACTAAAATGCTAACTGTAACATGCGTCAAGTACCAAAACATATTACTCGGCGCATGCCTGAAAAATGTGTTTAAAATGCTATCATTTGTCAATTAACAAAATATTTGACTTTGCAGTGTGTGCCTGCTAAATTACCATTAAAAAAAAATCTAGCATGCTAAAATGCTAACTGTAACATGCGTCAAGTACCAAAACATATTACTCGGCGCATGCCTGAAAAACGTGTTTAAAATGCTATCATTTGTCAATTAACAAAATATTTGGCGCTGCATTGTTTTCTTGCTAAATTAGCTATGTATAAAAAAAAAATCTACCATGCTAAAATGCTAACTGTAACACGCGTCAAGTACCAAAACATATTACTCGGCGCGTGCCTGAAAAATGTGTTTAAAATGCTATCATTTGTCAATTAACAAAATATTCGACTTTGCAGTGTATGCCTGCTAAGTTATCCTAAAAAAAGCTAGCATACTAAAATGCTAACTGTAACATGCGTCAAGTACCAAAACATATTACTCGGCGCATGCCTGAAAAATGTGTTTAAAATGCTATCATTTGTCAATTAACAAAATATTTGACTTTGCAGTGTGTGCCTGCTAAATTACCATTAAAAAAAAATCTAGCATGCTAAAATGCTAACTGTAACATGCGTCAAGTACCAAAACATATTACTCGGCGCATGCCTGAAAAACGTGTTTAAAATGCTATCATTTGTCAATTAACAAAATATTTGGCGCTGCATTGTTTTCTTGCTAAATTAGCTATATATAAAAAAAAAATCTACCATGCTAAAATGCTAACTGTAACACGCGTCAAGTACCAAAACATATTACTCGGCGCGTGCCTGAAAAATGTGTTTAAAATGCTATCATTTGTCAATTAACAAAATATTCGACTTTGCAGTGTATGCCTGCTAAGTTATCCTAAAAAAAGCTAGCATACTAAAATGCTAACTGTAACATGCGTCAAGTACCAAAACATATTACTCGGGGCATGCCTGAAAAACGTGTTTAAAATGCTATCATTTGTCAACTAACAAAATATTTGGCGCTGCAATGTTTTCTTTCTAAATTAGCTATATATAAAAAAAAAATCTAGCATGCTAAAATGCTAACTGTAACACGCGTCAAGTACCAAAACATATTACTCGGCGCGTGCCTGAAAAATGTGTTTAAAATGCTATCATTTGTCAATTAACAAAATATTCGACTTTGCAGTGTATGCCTGCTAAGTTATCCTAAAAAAAAGCTAGCCTTCTAAAATGCTAACTGTAACGTGTCAAACCAAAATATGTGTCTGTCAGTGAAGAAAAATCCACACAAGCCGCAGGGTTCATAGCGCAGGAAAAAAAAGTAACGGCTATAGTCCTGCAATTTGCATCCAATTGCGACACATGAACTGAGAGTGCTAACTGCCAGGCGCTAAAAAGGTTCTAACTGGTAGTTAAAACACAAAACAATCTAAATAATAATAAATATAATGGATACCAATCCATTTGTCCCTGGGGAAGAAGGTGAGGGGTCTCTTCCTATGTCGGCCTTCCTCGCCTCGTACTATGTCCTCGGACTCGGACTCTGGAAATCCTGAAATGGCGATTCACTGAGCAGGAAAACTGCAAATGTGTTGGCGCTATCACACCTCCTCGCTGCGCCTCAGCTATATTTTCCCATTTTGTTCCCTTTTCCGCCTCCTCGTTGTTTTCATCTCGCACATTCTTGTGGGATGATTAACACCCATGCGAGCTAGCACCGAGCCAAGTTCGAGGATCGGCAAACGGCGGCCTGTTTGATCCCGTTTGATGACGTTTGTGTGTAAATGTTGAAGTGAAATGCTAACAGTTAGCATCAGTGAGCAAAATGAGTTAAAAAAACAAAACGAGCATGCTAAGTTAGCATTAGTGAAATACCAAAATATATGACACTGAAGTAAATAAATGACCTGTTAAATTATCTAAAAAAAAGCTAGCATGCAAAGATGCTAACTGTAATGTGCGGCAAGTACCAATATATATTATTTTGAGGTGTGTGCCTGAAGAATGTTTTTATAAGCTATAGCTAGAATGCTAAGGTTATTTGACGCTGAGGTGAATACCTGCTAAATTAGCTTAAAAAAAGCTAGCATGTTAATGTTAGCATGCTAAAATACTAACTGTAACATGCATCAAGTACCAAAATATATTACTCTGAGGTATGTACATGAAAAATTAGCTTATGTAAAAAAGTATCATTTGTCAATAACAAAATATTTGATGCTGAGTTGTATACCTTTTAAATTAGCTAAAAAATAAAAAAAGAAGCTAGCATGTTGCTGTTAGCATGTTAAAATATTGACTGCGACATGTGTCAAATACCAACATACATTACTCTGAGGTGTGTGCCTGAAAAATGTGTTTAAAATGCTAGCATGCTATTGTTAGCATGCATCAGGTATCATATATAACTAAGCTAGCCTGCTAAAAGGTGTCATTCTACGACTAACAAAATACTTGACGCTAAGGTTTATACCTGCCAAACTATCTAAAAAATAAAAAAAAGCGAGCATGCTACTGTTAGCATGTTAAAAATGCTAACTGCAACATGTGTCAAATATATTGCTGAGGTGAGTGCCTGAAAAATGCTATCAGGCTATTTTTAGCATGCATCAGGTATCACATATGACTAAGCTAGCATGCTAAAAGGTATCATTCTACGATTAACAATACATTTCACATTGAGTCGTTTACCTACTAAGTTTGCTAAAAAAAAAGCTAGCATTTTAATATTAGCTTGCTAAAATGCTAACTGTAACATGCATCAAGTACCAAAACCTATTACTCTGAGGTGTGTACCTTAAAGATTTGCTTGAAATGCAAACTTCAGCCTGCATGAAGTGTAAAGTATGTCAATGCTAACATGCTAAAAGATATCATTTGTCAATTAAAAGATTTGACACGGAAGTCTATACCTACTAAATCAGCTAAAAAAAAAGCCTGCCCGCTAATTTTAGCATGTTAAAATGCTAACTGCAACATGTGTCGGACTCCAACATACAGTATATTACTGTGAGTTGTGTTCCTGAAAAATGTGTTTAAAATGCTAGCATGCTAATGTTAGCATGCATCAAGTATAAAATTTGACAAAGTCAGCAGGCTGAAAGGTGTCATTCTACGAATAACAATACATTTGACGCCGAGGTGTTTACCTACTAAGTTAGCTCTTCAAAAAGCTAGCATTTTAATGTTAGCATGTTAAAATGCTAACTGTAACATGCATCAAGTACCAAAACATATTACGCTGAGGTGTGTACCTTAAAAATGTGCTTAAAATGCAAACATCAGCCTGCATCAAGTGTAAAGTATGTCAATGCTAACATGCTAAAATATATCATTTGTCAATTAACAAAAGATTTGACACGGAGGTTTATACCTGCTAAATTAGCTTAAAAAAAGCTAGCATGTTGCACATAACTGTACATCAAGTATAAAATATGACCAAGCTAGCATGATAGAAGCTATCATTTGTCAATTAACAAAATATTTGACTCTGCAGTGTATGCATGCTCAATTAGCTATATGAAAAAAAGCTAGCATGCTAAAACGCTAAGTGTAGCATTGTAACTGTAACATTGACACATGTTGCACAAAACTGCAAGATGTGTCAAATACCAACATATATTACTCGGAGGTGTAAGCCTGAAAAATGGGTTTAAAATGCTAGCATGCTATTGTTAGCATGCATCATGTATCACATATGACTAAGCTAGCATGCTAAAAGTTATCATTCTACGATTAACAATACATTTGACGCTGAGGTGTTAGCTCTTCAAAAAGCTGGCATGTTAAGGTTGGCGTGCTAAACTGCTAACTGTAACATGCGTCAAGTACCAAAATATATTACTCTGAGATGTGTACCTGGAAAAAAAAAATCTTAAAATGCAAACTTGAGCATGCACCAAGTGTAAAGTATGTCATTGCTAACATGCTAAAAGATATGTGTCAATTAACAAAAGATTTGACACGGAGGTTTATACCTGCTAAATTAACAAAAAAACAAACAAAAAAAAGCTGGCATATTAAAATGCTAACTGCAATATGTGTCAAATACCAACATATATAACTCGGAGGTGTGTGCCTGAAAAATGTGTGTAAAATGCTATTGTTAGCACGCATCAGGTATCACATATTGCTAAGTTAGCATGCTGAGGTGTATGCCTGCTAAATTAGCTAAAAAAATGTTTAAAAAGCTAGCACGCTAATATTATCATGTTAAAATGCTAACTGCAACATGTGTCAAATACCAAAATATATTATCGGAGGTGTGTGCCTGAAAAATGTGTTTAAGATGCTATTGTTAGCATGCTGAGGTGTATGCCTGCTAAATTAGCTAAAAAAAATGTTTAAATAGCTAGCACGCTAATATTAGCATGTTAAAATGCTAACTGCAAAATGTGTCAAACACCAACATATATTACTCGGTGTGTGCCTGAAAAATGTGTGTAAAATGCTATTGTTAGCACGCATCAGGTATCACATATTAATAAGTTAGCATGCTGAGGTGTATGCCTGCTAAATTAGCTAAAAAAAATTTTTAAAAAGCTAGCCTGCTAATATTATCATGTTAAAATGCTAACTGCAACATGTGTCAAATACCAACATATATTAGTCAGAGGTGTGGGCCTGAAAAATGTGTGTAAAATGCTATTGTTAGCACGCATCAGGTATCACATATTACTAAGTTAGCATGCTGAGGTGTATGCCTGCTAAATTGGCTAACAAAATTTAAAAAAAAGCTAGCACGCTAATATTAGCATGTTAAAATGCTAACTGCAACATGTGTCAAATACCAACATATATTATCGGAGGTGTGTGCCTGAAAAATGTGTGTAAAATGCTATTGTTAGCACGCAACAGGTATCACATATTGCTAAGTTAGCATGCTGAGGTGTATGCCTGCTAAATTAGCTAAACAAAATTAGAAAAAAGCTAGCACGCTAATATTAGCATGTTAAAATGCAAACTGCAACATGTGTCAAATACCAACATATATTACTCGGAGGTGTGTGCCTGAAGAATGTGTTCAAAATGCTATTGTTAGCACGCATCAGGTATCACATATTACTAAGTTAGCATGCTGAGGTGTATGTCTGCTAAATTGGTTAAACAAAATAAAAAAATAGCTAGGACGCTAATATTAGCATGTTAAAATGCTAACTGCAAAATGTGTCAAATACCAACATATATTACTCGGAGGTGTGTGCCTGAAAAATGTGTGTAAAATGCTATTGTTAGCATGCATCAGGTATCACATATTAATAAGTTAGCATGCCGAGGTGTATGCCTGCTAATTTAGCTAAACAAAATTAAAAATAGCTAGCATACTACTATTAGCATTTTAAAATGCTAACTGCAACATGTGTCAAATACCAACATATATTACTCGGAGGTGTGTGCCTGAAAAATGTGTTTAAAATGCTATTGTTAGCACGCATCAGGTATCACATATTACTAAGTTAGCATGCTGATGTGTATGCCTGCTAAATTAGCTAAACAAAATTTTAAAAAAGCTAGCACGCTAATATTAGCATGTTAAAATGCTAACTGCAACATGTGTCAAATACCAACATATATTATCGGAGGTGTGTGCCTGAAAAATGTGTGTAAAATGCTATTGTTAGCATGCATCAGGTATAACATATTACTAAGTTAGCATGCCGAGGTGTATGCCTGCTAAATTAGCTAAACAAAATTAAAAATAGCTAGCATGCTACTATTAGCATGTTAAAATGCTAACTGCAACATGTGTCAAATACCAATATATATTACTCGGAGGTGTGTGCCTGAAAAATGTGTTTAAAATGCTATTGTTAGCATGCATCAGGTATCACATATTAATAAATTAGCATGCTGAGGGGTATGCCTGCTAAATTAGCTAAACAAAATTAAAAATAGCTAGCATGCTAATATTAGCATGTTAAAATGCAAACTGCAACATGTGTCAAATACCAACATATATTACTCAGAGGTGTGTGCCTGAAAAATGTGTTTAAAATGCTATTGTTAGCATGCATCAGGTATCACATATTACTAAGTTAGCATGCCGAGGTGTATGCCTGCTAAATGGGCTAAACAAAATTAAAAAATAGCTAGCACGCTAATATTAGCATGTTAAAATGCAACATGTGTCAAAAAGCAACATATATTACTCGGAGGTGTGTGCCTGAAAAATGTGTTTAAAATGCTATTGTTGGCATGCATCAGGTATCACATATTACTAAGTTAGCATGCTGAGGTGTATGCCTGCTAAATTAGCTAAACAAAATTAAAAAAAAGCTAGCACGCTAATATTAGCATGTTAAAATGCTAACTGCAACATGTGTCAAATACCAACATATATTAATCGGAGGTTTGTGCCTGAATGTGTTTAAAATGCTATTGTTAGCACGCATCAGGTATAACATAGTACAAAGTTAGCATGCCGAGGCGTATGCCTGCTAAATTAGCTAAACAAAATTAAAAATAGCTAGCATGCTAATATTAGCATGTTAAAATGCTAACTGCAACATGTGTCAAATACCAACATATATTACTCGGAGGTGTGTGCCTGAAAAATGTGTGTAAAATGCTATTGTTAGCACGCATCAGGTATCACATATTAATACATTATCATGCTGAGTTGTATGCCTGCTAAATTAGCTAAACAAAATTAAAAATAGCTAGCATGCTACTATTAGCATGTTAAAATGCTAACTGCAACATGTGTCAAATACCAACATATATTAGTCAGAGGTGTGTGCCTGAAAAATGTGTGTAAAATGCTATTGTTAGCACGCGTCAGGTATCACATATTACTAAGTTAGCATGCCGAGGTGTATGCCTGCTAAATGGGCTAAACAAAATTAAAAATAGCTAGCATGCTATTATTAGCATGTTAAAATGCTAACTGCAACATGTGTCAAATACCAACATATATTACTTGGGGGGGTGCCTGAAAAATGTGTTTAAAATGCTATTGTTAGCACGCAACAGGTATCACATATTACTAAGTTAGCATGCTGAGGTGTATGCCTGCTAAATTAGCTAAATTTTTTTTTTAAAAGCTAGCACGCTAATATTAGCATGTTAAAATGCTAACTGCAACATGTGTCAAATACCAACATATATTACTCGGAGGTGTGTGCCTGAAAAATGTGTGTAAAATGCTATTGTTAGCACGCATCAGGTATCACATATTACTAAGTTAGCATGCTGAGGTGTATGCCTGCTAAATTAGCTAAACAAAATTAAAAATAGCTAGCATGCTACTATTAGCATGTTAAAATGCTAACTGCAACATGTGTCAAATACCAACATATATTACTCGGAGGTGTGTGCCTGAAAAATGTGTTTAAAATGCTATTGTTAGCACGCATCAGGTATCACATATTGCTAAGTTAGCATGCTGAGGTGTATGCCTGCTAAATTAGCTAAAAAAAAAAGCTAGCACGCTAATATTAGCATGTTAAAATGCTAACTGCAACATGTGTCAAACACCAACATATATTACTCGGACACCCCTGAGTCCTAAGACCTGTCCATGTGTTCCCAGACGACGAGCTGCTGATCGGGCGCAGCGTCCACAAAGGAATGCTCAATCCCGGCGAGGAGAAGCAGACCTTGGAGTTCCAAAGCCCGAGCGCCGGCATGGAATTCAGCATCCGTGTGCGCTGCGACGAGCATTACTACGGCAGCAAGTGCAACAAGGTGTGCCGACCCCGGGACGACTACTTCGGACACTACGTGTGCGACCAGCTGGGCAACCAAGGCTGCATGGAGGGCTGGACCGGCCCGGACTGCAAGACCGGTGAGACCCTTTGTCTACGTAGCCAGGCAGATACAGTTTTTACACTAAACCCCCAGTTGTCTTTGTCATGTAGCACCCAGACAGATACAGTTTTTAGTGGAGTCCATAGTGGATCTAACATAATAGTGAGAGTCCAGTCTATAGTGGATCTAACATAATAGTGAGAGTCCAGTCCATAGTGGATCTATCATAATAGTGAGAGTCCAGTCCATAGTGGATCTAACATAATAGTGGGAGTCCAGTCCATAGTGGATCTAGCATAATGTTGTGAGAGTTCAGTCCATAGTGGATCTAACATAATAGTGAGAGTCCAGTCCATAGTGGTTCTAACATAATAGTGGGAGTCCAGTCCATAGTGGATCTAACATGATAGTGAGAGTCCAGTCCATAGTGGATCTAGCATAATATTGTGAGAGTCTAGTCCATAAAGGTTCTAACATAATAGTGAGAGTCCAGTCCATAGTGGATCTAACATAATAGTGAGAGTCCAGTCCATAGTGGATCTAGCATAATATTGTTAGAGTCCAGTCCATAGTGGATCTAACATAATAGTGTGAGAGTCCAGTCCATAGTGGATCTAACATAATAGTGGGAGTCCAGTCCATAGTGGATCTAACATAATAGTGGGAGTCCAGTCCATAGTGGATCCATCATAATAGTGAGAGTCCAGTCCATAGTGGATCCAAAATAATAGTGAAAGTACAGTTCATAGAGGATCTGAAATAATAGTGAAAGTCCAGTCCATAGTGGATCTAGCATATTGTGAGAGTCCAGTCCATAGAGGATCTAACATAATAGTGGGAGTCCAATCCATAGTGGATCTAACATAATAGTGAGAATCCAGTCCATAGTGGATCTGACATAATAGTGAGAGTCCAGTCCATAGTGGATCCAAAATAATAGTGAGAGTACAGTTCATAGAGGATCTGAAATAATAGTGAGAGTCCAGTCAATAGTGGATTTAACATAATAGTGAGAGTCCAGTCCATAGTGGATCTAACATAATAGTGAGAGTCCAGTCCATAGTGGATCTAACATAATAGTGAGAGTCCAGTCCATAGTGGATCTAACATAATAGTGAGAGTCCAGTCCATAGTGGATCTAACAAAATAGTGAGAGTCCAGTCCATAGTGGATCTAACATAATAGTGAGAGTCCAGTCCATAGTGGATCTAGCATAATATTGTTAGAGTCCAGTCCACAGAGGATCTAACATAATAGTGTGAGAGTCCAGTCCATAGTGGATCTAACATAATAGTGGGAGTCCAGTCCATAGTGGATCTAACATAATAGTGGGAGTCCAGTCCATAGTGGATCCATCGTAATAGTGAGAGTCCAGTCTATAGGGGATCTAACATAATAGTGAGTGTCCAGTCCATAGTGGATTTAACATAATCGTGAGAGTCCAGTCCATAGTGGATCTAATATAATAGTGAGAGTCCAGTCCATAGTGGATCTAACATAATGGTGAGAGTCCAGTCCATAGTGGATCTAGCATAATATTGTGAGAGTCCAGTCCATAAAGGATCCATCATAATAGTGAGAGTCCAGTCTATAGGGGATCTAACATAATAGTGAGTGTCCAGTCCATAGTGGATTTAACATAATAGTGAGAGTCCAGTCCATAGTGGATCTAACATAATAGTGAGAGTCCAGTCCATAGTGGATCTAACATAATAGTGGGAGTCCAGTCCATAGTGGATCTAACATAATAGTGAGAATCCAGTCCATAGTGGATCTGACATAATAGTGAGAGTCCAGTCCATAGTGGATCCAAAATAATAGTGAGAGTACAGTTCATAGAGGATCTGAAATAATAGTGAGAGTCCAGTCCATAGTGGATCTAGCATAATATTGTGAGAGTCCAGTCCATAGAGGATCTAACATAATAATGAGAGTCCAGTCCATAGTGGATTTAACATAATAGTGAGAGTCCAGTCCATAGTGGATCTAACATAATAGTGAGAGTCCAGTCCACTATGTGGATCTAACATAATAGTGAGAGTCCAGTCTTTAGTGATCCAACATAATAGTGGGAGTCCAGTCCATAGTGGATCTAACATAATATTGTCATATCCACATATATTACTCGGAGGTGTGTGCCTGAAAATAATAGTGAGAGTCCAGTCCATAGTGGATCGAGCATTATATTGTGAAAGTACAGTCCATAGTGGATCTAACATAATAGTGAGAGTCCAGTCCATAGTGGATCTAACATAATAGTGAGAGTCCAGTCCATAGTGGATCGAGCATTATATTGTGAAAGTCCAGTCCATAGTGGATCTAACATAATAGTGAGAGTCCAGTCCATAGTGGATCTAACATAATAGTGAGAGTCCAGTCCATAGTGGATCTAACATAATGGTGAGAGTCCAGTCCATAGTGGATCTAGCATAATATTGTGAGAGTCCAGTCCATAAAGGATCCATCATAATAGTGAGAGTCCAGTCTATAGGGGATCTAACATAATAGTGAGTGTCCAGTCCATAGTGGATTTAACATAATAGTGAGAGTCCAGTCCATAGTGGATCTGACATAATAGTGAAAGTCCAGTCTTTAGTGATCCAACATAATAGTGGGAGTCCAGTCCATAGTGGATCTAACATAATAGTGTGAGAGTCAAGTCCATAGTGGATCTAACATACTATTGTCATATCCACATATATTACTCGGAGGTGTGTGCCTGAAAATAATAGTGAGAGTCCAGTCCATAGTGGATCGAGCATTATATTGTGAAAGTCCAGTCCATAGTGGATCTAACGTAATAGTGAGAGTTCAGTCCATAGTGGATCTAACATAATAGTGAGAGTCCAGTCCATAGTGGATCTGACATAATAGTGAAAGTCCAGTCTTTAGTGATCCAACATGATAGTGGGAGTCCAGTCCATAGTGGATCCAACATAATAGTGAAAGTCCAGTCTTTAGTGATCCAACATAATAGTGGGAGTCCAGTCCATAGTGGATCTAGCATAATATTGTGAGAGTCCAGTCCATAGAGGATCTAACATAATAATGAGAGTCCAGTCCATAGTGGATTTAACATAATAGTGAGAGTCCAGTCCATAGTGGATCTAACATAATAGTGAGAGTCCAGTCCACTATGTGGATCTAACATAATAGTGAGAGTCCAGTCTTTAGTGATCCAACATAATAGTGGGAGTCCAGTCCATAGTGGATCTAACATAATATTGTCATATCCACATATATTACTCGGAGGTGTGTGCCTGAAAATAATAGTGAGAGTCCAGTCCATAGTGGATCGAGCATTATATTGTGAAAGTACAGTCCATAGTGGATCTAACATAATAGTGAGAGTCCAGTCCATAGTGGATCTAACATAATAGTGAGAGTCCAGTCCATAGTGGATCGAGCATTATATTGTGAAAGTCCAGTCCATAGTGGATCTAACATAATAGTGAGAGTCCAGTCCATAGTGGATCTAACATAATAGTGAGAGTCCAGTCCATAGTGGATCTAACATAATGGTGAGAGTCCAGTCCATAGTGGATCTAGCATAATATTGTGAGAGTCCAGTCCATAAAGGATCCATCATAATAGTGAGAGTCCAGTCTATAGGGGATCTAACATAATAGTGAGTGTCCAGTCCATAGTGGATTTAACATAATAGTGAGAGTCCAGTCCATAGTGGATCTGACATAATAGTGAAAGTCCAGTCTTTAGTGATCCAACATAATAGTGGGAGTCCAGTCCATAGTGGATCTAACATAATAGTGTGAGAGTCAAGTCCATAGTGGATCTAACATACTATTGTCATATCCACATATATTACTCGGAGGTGTGTGCCTGAAAATAATAGTGAGAGTCCAGTCCATAGTGGATCGAGCATTATATTGTGAAAGTCCAGTCCATAGTGGATCTAACGTAATAGTGAGAGTTCAGTCCATAGTGGATCTAACATAATAGTGAGAGTCCAGTCCATAGTGGATCTGACATAATAGTGAAAGTCCAGTCTTTAGTGATCCAACATGATAGTGGGAGTCCAGTCCATAGTGGATCCAACATAATAGTGAAAGTCCAGTCTTTAGTGATCCAACATAATAGTGGGAGTCCAGTCCATAGTGGATCTAACATAATATTGTCATATCCACATATATTACTCGGAGGTGTGTGCCTGAAAATAATAGTGAAAGTCCAGTCCATAGTGGATCTAACATAATAGTGAGTGTCCAGTCCATAGTGGATTTAACATAATCGTGAGAGTCCAGTCTATAGTGGATCTAACATAATAGTGTGAGAGTCAAGTCCATAGTGGATCTAACATAATAGTGAGAGTCCAGTCCATAGTGGATCTGACATAATAGTGAAAGTCCAGTCTTTAGTGATCCAACACAATAGTGAGAGTCCAGTCCATAGTGGATCTAACATAATAGTGGGAGTCAAGTCCATAGTGGATCCATCATAATAGTGAGAGTCCAGTCTATAGTGGATTTAACATAATCGTGAGAGTCCAGTCCATAGTGGATCTAACATAATAGTGAGAGTCCAGTCCATAGTGGATCTGACATAATAGTGAGAGTCCAGTCCATAGTGGATCTGACATAATAGTGAGAGTCCAGTCCATAGTGGATCTGACATAATAGTGAGAGTCCAGTCCATAGTGGATCTAACATAATAGTGAGAGTCCAGTCCATAGTGGATCTAACATAATAGTGAGAGTCCAGTCCATAGTGGATTTAACATAATAGTGAGAGTCCAGTCCATAGTGGATCTAACATAATAGTGAGAGTCCAGTCCACAAAGGATCTAACATAATAGTGAGAGTCCAGTCCATAGTGGATCTAACATAATAGTGAGAGTCCAGTCCATAGTGGATCTAACATAATAGTGAGAGTCCAGTCCATAGTGGATCTAGCATAATGTTGTGAGAGTTCAGTCCATAGAGGGTTTAACATAATAGTGAGAGTCCAGTCCATAGTGGTTCTAACATAATAGTGGGAGTCCAGTCCATAGTGGATCCAACATAATAGTGAGAGTCCAGTCCATAGTGGATCTAACATAATGGTGAGAGTCCAGTCCATAGTGGATCTAACATAATAGTGAGAGTCCAGTCCATAGTGGATCTAACATAATAGTGAGAGTCCAGTCCATAGTGGATCTAACATAATAGTGGGAGTCCAGTCCATAGTGGATCCAACATAATAGTGAGAGTCCAGTCCATAGTGGATCTAACATAATAGTGAAAGTCCAGTCCATAGTGGATCTAACATAATAGAGTCCAGTCCATAGTGGATCTAGCATAATAGTGAGAGTCCAGTCCATAGTAGGGCCAGCAGGAGACCATCCCGACTGGAGACGAGTCAGCCGCGCAGAGACGTCCCCGACCAATGCACAGGCGGGCGGTTCACCCCGATCTAGGGATTGATATGACAGGAATCTTCAGATTGTTTGCAGATACAATTTTTAAACTAAACCCCCAGTGGTGTTTGTCATGTAGCACCCAGGCAGTTAAGGTTTTGTTGGATATGAGGTTAAACATTATTTAAATACTTCTTCTTCTTGTACAAAACCCCAAAACCAGTGAAGTTGGTACGTTTGTGTAAATGGTAAATAAAAAACTAAATACCATGTTTAGCAAATCCTTTTCTACCTATTTTCAATTAAATAGACTGCAAAGACAAGATATATAACGTTCGAACTGGTAAATGGTGTTATTTTTTTGCAAATATTAGCTTATTGGGAATCTGATGCCTGCGACATGTTTTTAAAAAAGCTGCCACACGTGGCAAAAAAGACTGAGAACTTTGAGGAATGCTCATCATACACTTATGTGGAACGTCCCACATGTGAACAGGCTAATTGGGAACAGGTGGGTGCCAGGATTGGGTCTAAAAGTCAGCTTCCATGAAATGCTCAGTCATTCACAAACAAGGATGGGCCGAGGGTCACCACTTTGTGAACAATTGTCCAACAGTTTAAGAACCACATTTCTCAACCAGCTATTGCAAGAAATTTTGGGATTTCACCATCTACGGTCCGTAATATCATCAAAAGGTTCAGAGAATCTTGTAAGCGATGATATTACGGACCTTCGATCCCTAAGGCGGAAAATCGGTGCGTAAAGGATATCACCACATGGGCTCAGGAACACTGTCAGTAACTACAGTTGGTCGCTACATCTGTAAGTGCAAGTTAAAACTCGTACTATGTAAAGCCAAAGCCATTTATCAGCAACACCCGGAAACGCCGCCGCCTTCGCTGGGCCTGAGCTTATCCAAGACGGACTGATGCAAAGTGGAAAAGTGTTCTGTGTTCTGATGAGTCCACATTTTAAATTGTTTTTGGAAACTGTGGACGTCGTGTCCTACGGACCGAAGAGGAAAAGAACCATCCGGCTTGTTCTAGGCGCAAAGTTGAAAAGCCAGCCTCTGTGATGGTATGGGGGTGTATTAGTGCCCAAGGCATGGGTAACTTACACATCTGTGAAGGCATCATTAATACTGAAAGGTCTATACAGGTCTTGGAGCAACATTATCATGGACGCCCCTACTTATTTCAGAAAGACAATGCCAAGTCACTTGTTACAACAGCGTGGCTTCATAGTAAAAGAGTGCACGTACTAGACTGGCCTGCGTGTAGTCCAGACCTGTCTTCCATGGAAAATGTGTGGCGCATTATGAAGCGTAAAATACGACAACAAGACCTCGGACCGTTGAACAACTTAAGCTGTACATCAAGCAAGAATGGGAAAGAATTCCACTTTCAAAGCTTCAACAAATAGTTTCCTCAGTTCCCAAACGTTTATTGAGTGTTGTTAAAAGAAAAGGTGATGTAACATAGTGGTGAACATGCCCTTTCCCAACTTTTTTTTGCAATGTGTTGCTGCCATTACATTCTAAATGAATGATTGTTTGAAAATAAATATTGCGTTTCTCAGTTCGAACATGAAATATCTTGTCTCTGCAGTCTATTCTATTGGATATACTGTATATAAACATATATGTCTGTATATGTTTTTGTGTATAGGTGTATGTATATGTGTGTATATGTATATACGTGTATCTGTGAAAATAAATATATGTATATATATATATATATATATATATATATATATATATATTTATATATATATACACGTATATGTGAGTATCGATTTTTGTGTATAGGTGTATGTATTTGTGTTTATATGTATGTATATATATATATATATATATATATATATATATATATATATATATATATATATATATACATATATATATATATATATATATAAATATATCCATCCATTTCCTACCGCTTATTCCCTTTTGGGGTCGCAGGGGGTGCTGAATATATATATATATATATATATATATATATATATATATATATATCCATTTTCTACCACTGTTCCCTTTTTGGGTTCATATATGTATATTTGTGCGTGTATATGTGTGTGTGTATGTATGTGTATATATATACATACATATATATACATATACATATATACATACACATATATATATATATATATACATACATATATATATACATACATACATACATATATATATATATGTATATACATACATACATATATACATATATATATATATATATATATATATATATATATATATATATATATATATATATATATATATATATATATATATATATATATATATATATATATACAGTGGGGCAAAACAATATTTAGTCAGCCACCGATTGTGCAAGTTCTCCCACTTGAAATGATGACAGAGGTCTGTCATTTTCATCATAGGTACACTTCAACTGTGAGAGACAGAATGTGAAAAAAATCCAGGAATTCAGATTGTAGGAATTTTAAATAATTTATTTGTGAATTATGGTGGAAAGTAAGTATTTGGTCACTTCAAACACGGAAGATATCTGGTTCTCACAGACCTGTAACTTCTTCTTTAAGAAACTCTTCTGTCCTCCACTCGTTACCTGTATTAATGGACCCTGTTTGAACTCGTTATCTGTATAAAAGACACCTGTCCACAGCCTCAAACAGTCAGACTCCAAACTCCACTATGGCCAAGACCAAAGAGCTGTTTAAGGACACCAGGAAAATAATTGTAGACCTGCACCAGACTGGGAAGAGTGAATCTACAATAGGCAAGCAGCTTGGTGGGAAAAAATCAACTCTGGGAGCAATTATCAGAAAATGGAAGACTGATAATCTCCCTCGATCTGGGGTTCCACGCGAGATCTCATCCCGTAGTGTCAAAATAATCGTGAGAACGGTGAGCAAAAATCCCAGAACCACACGGGGGGACCTGGTGAATAACCTGCAGAGAGCTGGGACAAAAGTAACAAAGGTTACCATCAGTAACTCACTACGCCGACAGGAATCAAATCCTGCAGTGCCAGACGTGTCCCCTTGCTTAAGCCAGTGCATGTCCAGGCCCGTCTGAAGTTTGCCAGAGAGCACTTGGTCAGATGAAACCAAAATAGAACTTTTTGGTATAAACTCAACTCGTCGTGTTTGGAGGAAGAAAAATACTGAGTTGCATCCCAAGAACACCACACCTACTGTGAAGCATGGGGGTGGAAACATCATGCTTTGGGGCTGTTTTTCTGCTAAGGGGACAGGACGATTGATCCGTGTTAAGGAAAGAATGAATGGGGCCATGTATCGTGAGATTTTGAGCTTTGAATGGTTGACCAAATACTTATTTTCCACCATTATTTACAAACAAATTCTTTAAAATTCCTACAATGTAAATTCCTGGATTTTTTTTTTTCACATTCTGTCTCTCACAGTTGAAGTGTACCTATGATGAAAATTACAGACCTCTGTCATCATTTTAAGTGGGAGAACTTGCACAATCGCTGGCTGACTAAATAGTTTTTTGCCCCACTGCACATATATATATATATATATATATATATATATATATATATGTACGTCATGTTGTTGAGGTGAAGAAGACAAGAATGGCGTCACACGCACTCACAGCGTCTTTCTTTCCTCCCCTCCCAGCCATCTGCAAGCCGGGATGCAGCCTCATGCACGCCACGTGCGACGTCCCCGGCGAGTGCACGTGAGTTGGCCCCGTCTTTGTCCACTTGTCAGCGTGGTAAAATATGAGCCTGTTTGCATGGAGCGCTTCATGAGGATAACAGGAGGGGTCGGGCCACTACACGGGGGGGGGGGGGCGCGGGGGTGTTGTTGATAACATAACAAGCTTCATTCCTCCGTCACCCCCACCTAGCTCTCAGCTCCACTCTCATCTAGAAGCCATTGTTTCTACTTCCTGTTCCAAAGGTGCCCCCCTCCCCAGGCGTCCCGAAGCCCACATTACGTCTTCCTATCTGCCTCGGCCTTGTTATGACTGGCACCCGCCCGCTGGGAAGTGCGGATTCCAACCCCGGCGAGCGGCTGACGACAAGAATGCGGCTAGAAGCCACGTAAACACATGGTGTCACGTTCCACGCCAGGAAGCGCATCCGAAGTCGAAGAGCGAACATTGTCCGTGCCCGCTTTTGCAGAATTAAAAAGTAAACATTTCCATTTCAGAATTGAAGAAAAGTTCCGTCAAAAGTTCTGATGGCGTGATGAGGAATTCTGGTTCTATTAATTAATGGTAGACATTTTAAAGAGTCAGTCGTTGGAGGCGTGTTACCTCAGACTTCAGTCAATCATCCATCCATCTTCTTCCGCTTATCCGGGGCTGGGTTTCGGGGGCAGCAGCCTAAGCAGGGAAGCCCAGACTTCCCTTTCCCCCCAGCCACTTCGTCCAGCTCTTCCCGCGGGGGTCCCGAGGCCAACCGGGAGAGATAGTCCTCCCAGCATGTCCTGGGTCTTCCCCGTGGCCTCCTACCGGTCGGGAGGCGTTTGTGTGGCAAGATGCCCAAACCACCTCCTCTGGCTCCTAATCAATCAACTAATGTTTATCTATATAGCTCTAAATCACAAGTGTCTCAAAGGGCTGCACATTGAATGACCGTGAGCTTCGATCCTTCAGACGGCACTGTACCAAAAAACCGACATCAATTTCTAAAGGATATCACCACATGGGCTCAGGGATTTCATCATCTACGGCCCGTAATATCATCAAAAGGTTCAGAGAATCTTGTAAGCGATGATATTACGGACCTTCGATCCCTAAGGCGGAAAATCGGTGTGTAAAGGATATCACCACATGGGCTCAGGAACACTTCAGAAAACCACTGACACTAAATAAAGTTTGTCGCAACATCTGCAAGTACGAGTTAAAGCTCCGCTATGCAAAGCGAAAGCCATTTATCAACAACATCCAGAAACGCCGCCGGCTTCTCTGGGCCCGAGATCATCTAAGATGGACTGATGCAAAGTGGAAAAGGGTTTTTTGTGCTATCTATCTATCTATCTATCTATCTATCTATCTATCTATCTATCTATCTATCTATCTATCTATCTATCTATCTATCTATCTATCTATCTATCTATCTATCTATCTATCTATCTATCTATCTATCTATCTATCTATCTATCTATCTATCTATCTATCTATCTATCTATCTATCTATCTATCTATCTATCTATCTATCTATCTATCTATCTATCTATCTATCTATCTATCT
>NC_084634.1:9067908-9152908 GCF_033978795.1 Nerophis ophidion | reverse complement strand
ATTTTCAAGGCAATAACTGATTTTCAAGGTTAAAGTTGATTTTTAAGGCAAAATCTGATTTTCTAAGTAAAAAATGATTTTCAAGGTAAATGTTGATTTTCGAGGCAAAGACTGGATTTTCAAGGCAAAAACTGATTTTCAAGGATAAAGTTGATTTTCAAGGCAAAAACTGATTTTCAAGGCAAAAACTGATTTGCAAGGTAAAAACTAATTTTCAAGGTAAAAACTGATTTTCAAGGCAAAAACTGATTTTCAAGGTTAAAGTTGATTTTCAAGGCAAAAACTGATTTTCGAGGTAGAAACTGATTTTCAAGGCAAAAACCGATTTTTAAGTTTAAAACTGATTTTCAAGGTAAAAGTGGATTTTCAAGGCAAAAACTGATTTTCCAAGTAAAAACTGATTTTCAAGGTAAATGTTGATTTTCGAGGCAAAAACTGGATTTTCAAGGCAAAAACTGATTTTCAAGGATAAAGTTGATTTTCAAGGCAAAAACTGATTTTCAAGGTAAAAATAATTTTCAAGGTAAAAACTGATTTTCAAGGCAAAAACTGATTTTCAAGGTTAAAGTTGATTTTCAAGGCAAAAACTGATTTTCGAGGTAGAAACTAATTTTCAAGGCAAAAATCGATTTTCTAGTTAAAAACTGATTTTCAAGGTAAAAGTTGATTTTCAAGGCAAAAACCGATTTTTTAGTTAAAAACTGATTTTCAAGGTAAAAGTTGATTTTCAAGGTAAGACTTGATTTTCAAGGTAAAAGTTGATTTTAAAGGCAAAAACTGTTTTTCAGGGTAAAAACTGATTTTCAAGTAAAAAAAAAATATTTTCAAGGCAATAACTGTTTTTCAAGGCAAAAACTGATTTTCAAGGTTAAAGTTGATTTTCAAGTTAAAAACTGATTTTCAAGGTAAAAACTAATTTTCAAGGTTAAAGTTGATTTTCAAGTTAAAAACTGATTTTCAAGGTAAATGTTGATTTTCAAGGTAAAAACTAATTTTCAAGGCAAAAACTGATTTTCAAAGTAAAAACTGATAGGTAAAAACTGATTTTCAAAGTAAAAACTAATTTTTAAGGCAAAAACTTATATTCAAGGTAAAAACGAATTTTCAAGGCAAAAACTGATTTTCAAGGTAAAAACTGATTTTCAAGGGAAAAAATTATTAATATAGCGCTTTTCTACCTTGAAGGAACTCAAAGCGCTGTGACACTATTTCCACATTCACCCATTCACACACACATTCACACACTGATGGAGGGAGCTGCCATTCAAGGCGCTCACCAAGACCCATCAGGAGCAAGGGTGAAGTGTCTTTCTCAAGGACACAACGGTGGTGACTCGGTTGGTAGAAGGTGGGGATTGAACCGGGAACCCTCAGGTTGCTGGCACGGCCACTCTCCCAACCGCGCCACACCGTCCCCTTCCCATGGTTCCCAGGCCAGCCAGGAGACATAGTCCCCGCATGGGTCTACCCCGTGGTCTCCTCCCGGTCAGACAAGAACGTGTTTAATACGAAAATGTTATTTTGATTGATTTGACATAAACTGAAAATGTTCTTGCAGTCCCGTGGTTGTTTTGCACACCTGAAGGGGGCTTCACCACGGACGGAGAAACAGTCAGTGTCAGTAATGAGACCACTAAGCTGCTTGGTTATCATTGTCCCTGTCATAGGTGCAGGCCCCTTCGCATTTCAAAGACACAATGTTTAACCTTCCTGGCGTATGAACATCTTGCCATAACTAATTTCACTTCACTTTCATTTTCCTTATACTCAGGAGACATAGTGAAAGGAAAAAAAGAACAAAATAAATTATGTTGCTTTCCTCTACGTATTCTTCCGCCTACATCATTATAGGATGTAACCACAGAGCACTGTAACATGAAACCATAAGCCACTACACGAAACGCAACAAAAAACGCCGTAACACAAAAGTCCATAGCACCAAACACCATAACATGATACTCCATAACATGAAACTCCCTAACACAAAACTCCATAATACGATACTCTATAATGCAAAACTCTGTGACGCGAAACTCCATATACCGAAACTCCATAACACTAAACTCCATACCCCGAAACTTTATAACATGAAACTTTGTAACAAGAAACTTTGTAATGCAAAACTCCATTACACGAAACTCAGTAACGCAAAACTCTGTAACACCAAACTACACATTACAAAACTCGATGACACAAAACTCTATCATGCAAAACTCCGTAAAGCAAAACTCCATAACACAAAACTTCGTAACACAAACGCCGTAACACGAAATTCCATAACACGATACTCTGTAATGCAAAACTGTCTGACGCGAAACTTCATAACCCGAAACTCCATAACACGAAACTACAAAACATGAAACGTCGTAACACGAAACTCTATCATGCATATCTCAGTAACGCGAATCTCCATAACACAAAACTACGTAACATGAAACGCTGTAACACAAAACTCCATAACACAAAACTCAATAATGCCAAACTCGGTGACATAAAACTCCATAACACGAAACCCTTTAACTTGAAACTTTGTAACATGAAACTTTGTAGTGCAAAACTTCATTACACAAAACTCCATATTCCGAAACTTTAAAACACAATACTCTGTAACATGAAACTTTGTAACAAGAAACTTCGTAATGCAAAACCCTGTAACACCAAACTACATTTTACGAAACTCGATAAGTCGAAACTCTGTAATGCAAAACGCCGTAAAGCGAAACTCCAAAACACGAAACTCCATAACACAAAACTACGTAACACGAAACTTCGTAACACAAACGCCATAACATGAGACTCCATAACACAAAACTCTATCATGCATATCTCAGTAACGCGAAACTCCATAACACAAAATTACGAATACAAAACCACGTATCACGAAACTCCGTAACACAAAACTCAACAATGCAAAACTCAGTGACGCGAAACTCCCCAACACGAAACTCTATAACTTGAAACTTCGTAACATGAGACTGTGTAACAAGAAACTTTGTATTGCAAAACATCATAAAACGAAACTCCATATCCCGAAACTCTATAACACAAAACTACGTAACACGAAATTTTGGAATAAGAAACTTTGTAATGCAAAATTCCATAACACGAAACTCTAACACCAAACTACATATTACGAGACGTGATAACATAAAACTCTGTAATGCAAAACTCTGTAATGCAAAACTTTGTAACGCGAAACTCCATAACACGAAACTTCATAACATGAAACTCCATAACAAAAAACTACGTAACACGAAACTTCGTAACACGAAACTCCAAAACACGAAACTCCATAACACAATGGTCTATAATGGAAGACACCGTGACACGAAACTCCAGTACCCGAAACTCCTTAACACAAAACTCTATCATGCATATCTCAGTAACGCAAAATTCCATAACACGAAACTCTATAACTTGAAACTATAACTTGAAACTCCGTAACTTGAAACTTTGTAACAAGAAACTTTGTAATGCAAAACTCCATAACATGAAACTCCACAATGCAAAACTCGGTGACGTGAACCTCCATAACATTAAACTCTATTACTTGAAACTCTAAAACTTGAAACTCTGTATCTTGAAACTTTGTAACACTATAACTCTATAACACAAAACTACGTAACACGAAACTTTGGAATAAGAAACTTTGTAATGCAAAATTCCATAACACGAAACTCTGTAACACCAAACTACATATTACGAGACGTGATAACATAAAACTCTGTAATTCAAAACTCTGTAATGCAAAACTCCGTAACGCGAAACTCCATAACACGAAACTTCATAACACGAAACTCCATAACAAAAAACTACGTAACACGAAACTTCGTAACACGAAACTCCATAACACAATGGTCTATAATGGATGACACCGTGACACGAAACTCCAGTACCCGAAACTCCTTAACACAAAACTCTATCATGCATATCTCAGTAACGCAAAATTCCATAACATGAAACTCTATAACTTGAAACTATAACTTGAAACTCCGTAACTTGAAACTTTGTAACAAGAAAATTTGTAATGCAAAACTCCATAACATGAAACTCCACAATGCAAAACTCGGTGACGTGAACCTCCATAACATTAAACTCTATTACTTGAAACTCTAAAACTTGAAACTCCGTATCTTGAAACTTTGTAACAAGAAACTTCATAATGCAAAACTTCTTAACACGGAACTCCGTAACGCGAAACTCTGTAACACTAAACAACATATTACGAAACTCGATAACACAAAACTCTATAATGCAAAACTCCATGACTCGAAACTTCATACCACAAAACTCCATAACACGAAACTACATAACACGAAATGCCGTAACATGAAACTCCATAACACAAATCTCTATCATGTATATGTCAGTAACGCGTAACTCCATGAAACAAAACTCCATAACACAAAATTACTTATCACGAAACTACGTAACACGAAACTCCAAAGTGCAAAACTCAGTGACGCAAAACTCCATAACACGAAACTCTATGACTTGAAATTTCTCCTTAACAGAAAACTACTTAACACGAAACTATGTAACGCAAAACTCCATAACACAAAACTCAATAATGTAAAACCCCATAACACGAAACTATAATACAAAACTCTGTGACACGATACTCTATAAATTTAAACTTTGTTACAAGAAACTTCGTAATGCAAAACTCCATAATGAAACTCCGTAATGCGAAACTCTGTAACACCAAACTAAATATTACGAAACTCCATTACACGAAGCCTTGAACGTGAAACTTTGTAACACGTAACGTCATAACACAGAACTTTGTAACTCAAAACTTCGTAACAGGAAACATCCTGACACAAAATGCTAACACAAAGACAAAACGCTTACATCGCGTGAACACGCGAACTACATCTCATACTGTTTTATTTTGAAAGGGACACTGTTTATTAATGCCCATTCAACAAATTATAGTCAAAACGTCAAATTTAATACAACGCTAGTTTCCTTTTTTAGTCATTGTAGGTCAACACAATGCTTTTTTTTGCTTTTGTCCTTTTCGTAAACGCATTTATTTTATGCTTAGAATAGTCATTGGTCCCCGGGCCATAACTTTGGACACCTCTGACCCAGGTTGGAACACGCCTTGGCCTCCATGGTAAGAAGCTGGTCCAAAGCTGACATGGCCACGGTTCTCAGCTGCAGTGCATAGCCACTGGAAGGAGAGGGTCCACTTTGAAGTCTTCAGTTGGGGCGGTGGCGGTAGAAGGGGGGTGGGGAGATAACTGTCTAAATTTAGCCCCGCCGTAGAATTGACAGGACAGGTGGGGCGAGGTTAGCGCCGGCCTTGGAATAACAGAGCACAGCCATAAACCAACAGATTAGCTAACCCTCCACTCGGAGGCGACCCACCTCCGTGCCGCAACACCGAAACTCATTCCGAGTCCGACCTCCAGCCGGCATGATTTATTCGTGGCGTAAATGTCATTTAGCACGCGGCGTGCTGAGTCTTGGTTCTTAGATAACGTTCACGTGTGTATGTGTTGCAGGTGTAACTACGGCTGGCGGGGTCCGTTCTGTGACGAATGTTTGCAGTACCCGGGGTGTGTCCACGGCACCTGCACCAAGCCCTGGCAGTGCACGTGTGAGAAGAACTGGGGAGGCCTGCTCTGTGACAAAGGTCAGAAGCTTTTTCTTCAGAACCAACCTGACATTCCAGAGCTCCAACAAGCCCCAATAATCCTCATGTGGCTCGACACCGTTATCTGTGTTTACTTCATAGACGATAAGTCTCTTTTGTTAGACCTGCTCTGATTGGGTTTGGTCAATAAAAAAGTCGAATCAAGAGTGTTCAGGAGTTTGAGAAGACCGCTCCAGACTCCAAGGAAGTCCCACTGAGACCACATCCTGAAGTCATTTGCTTTCTAAAGGTCCAACTAAAAAATGCAACATAACTGTGAGAATTTGGAGGAATTCTAGTCTGTGGCTCTGGTATGACCAGAGGTAACAAATCTATGAACTTTTCACAAGGATTCAGTTCATCTTTGTAAAAGGACACAATTCAAAAATATGTGAACGGATTGTCAAATTGGGAGGTTTGAGAGGTCGTTCAGCAACCGGACGGTTGGCGGTTACTTGTTTGCCATTAATTGTTGGAACCCAGCTTCCTCGGTCCCAGTTAATCTGATTGGGTTTGGTCAATAAAAAAGTCGAATCAAGAGTTTTCAGGAGTTTGAGGAGACAGCTCCAGACTTCAAGGAAGTCCCACTGAGACCACATCCTGAAGTCATTTGCTTTCTAAAGGTCCAACTAAAAAAATGCAACATAACTGTGAGAATTTGGAGGAATTCTAGTGTGTGGCTCTGGTGTGACCAGGGGTAACAAATCAATGAACTTTTCGCCGGGATTCAGTTCATCTTTGTAAAAGGAAACAATTCAAAAATATGTGAACGGATTGTCAAATTGGGAGGTTTGGGAGGTCGTTCAGCAACCGGACGGTTGGCGGTTACTTGTTTGCCATTAATTGTTGGAACCCAGCTTCCTCGGTCCCAGTTAATCTGATTGGGTTTGGTCAATAAAAGAGTCGAATCAAGAGTGTTCAGGAGTTTGAGAAGACCGCTCCAGACTCCAAGGAAGTCCCACTGAGACCACATCCTGAAGTCATTTGCTTTCTAAAGGTCCAACTAAAAAATGCAACATAAGTGTGAGAATTTGGAGGAATTCTAGTGTGTGGCTCTGGTATGACCAGAGGTAACAAATCTATGAACTTTTCACAAGGATTCAGTTCATCTTTGTAAAAGGACACAATTCAAAAATATGTTAACTGATTGTCAAATTGGGAGGTTTGAGAGGTCGTTCAGCAACCGGACGGTTGGCGGTTACTTTTTTGCGGTTAATTGTTGGAACCCAGCTTCCTCGGTCCCAGTTAATCTGATTGGGTTTGGTCAATAAAAAAGTCGAATCAAGAGTGTTCAGGAGTTTGAGGAGACCGCTCCAGACTCCAAGGAAGTCCCACTGAGACCACATCCTGAAGTCATTTGCTTTCTAAAGGTCCAACTAAAAAATGCAACATAAGTGTGAGAATTTGGAGGAATTCTAGTGTGTGGCTCTGGTATGACCAGAGGTAACAAATCTATGAACTTTTCACAAGGATTCAGTTCATCTTTGTAAAAGGACACAATTCAAAAATATGTTAACTGATTGTCAAATTGGGAGGCTCTGGAGGTCGTTCAGCAACCGGACGGATGGCGGGTTACTTTTTTGCGGTTAATTGTTGGAACCCAGCTTCCTCGGTCCCAGTTAATCTGATTGGGTTTGGTAAAAAAAAAAGTCAAATCAAGAGTGTTCAGGAGTTCGAGGAGACCACTCCAGATTCCAAGGAAGTCCCACTGAGACCACATCCTGAAGTCATTTGCTTTCCAAAGGTCCAACTAAAAAATGCAACATAACTGTGAGAATTTGGAGGAATTCTAGTGTGTGGCTCAAGTACGACCAGGGGTAACAAATCAATGAACTTTTCGCCAGGATTCAGTTCATCTTTGTAAAAGGAAACAATTCAAAAATATGTTAACTGATTGTCAAATTGGGAGGCTCTGGAGGTCGTTCAGCAACCGGACGGTTGGCGGTTACTTGTTTGCCATTAATTGTTGGAACCCAGCTTCCTCGGTCCCAGTTAATCTGATTGGGTTTGGTCAATAAAAAAGTCGAATCAAGAGTGTTCAGGAGTTTGAGAAGACCGCTCCAGATTCCAAGGAAGTCCCACTGAGACCACATCCTGAAGTCATTTGCTTTCTAAAGGTCCAACTAAAAAATGCAACATAACTGTGAGAATTTGGAGGGATTCTAGTCTGTGGCTCTGGTGTGACAAGGGGTAACAAATCAATGAACTTTTCGCCGGGATTCAGTTCATCTTTGTAAAAGGACACAATTCAAAAATATGTGAACTGATTGTCAAATTGGGAGGTTTGGGAGGTCGTTCAGCAACCGGACGGTTGGCGATTACTTGTTTGCCATTAATTGTTGGAACCCAGCATCCTCGGTCCCAGTTAATCTGATTGGGTTTGGTAAAAAAAAAAAGTCAAATCAAGAGTGTTCAGGAGTTTGAGAAGACCGCTCCAGACTCCAAGGAAGTCCCACTGAGACCACATCCTGAAGTCATTTGCTTTCTAAAGGTCCAACTAAAAAATGCAACATAAGTGTGAGAATTTGGAGGAATTCTAGTGTGTGGCTCTGGTATGACCAGAGGTAACAAATCTATGAACTTTTCACAAGGATTCAGTTCATCTTTGTAAAAGGACACAATTCAAAAATATGTTAACTGATTGTCAAATTGGGAGGCTCTGGAGGTCGTTCAGCAACCGGACGGATGGCGGGTTACTTTTTTGCGGTTAATTGTTGGAACCCAGCTTCCTCGGTCCCAGTTAATCTGATTGGGTTTGGTAAAAAAAAAAGTCAAATCAAGAGTGTTCAGGAGTTCGAGGAGACCACTCCAGATTCCAAGGAAGTCCCACTGAGACCACATCCTGAAGTCATTTGCTTTCCAAAGGTCCAACTAAAAAATGCAACATAACTGTGAGAATTTGGAGGAATTCTAGTGTGTGGCTCAAGTACGACCAGGGGTAACAAATCAATGAACTTTTCGCCAGGATTCAGTTCATCTTTGTAAAAGGAAACAATTCAAAAATATGTTAACTGATTGTCAAATTGGGAGGCTCTGGAGGTCGTTCAGCAACCGGACGGTTGGCGGTTACTTGTTTGCCATTAATTGTTGGAACCCAGCTTCCTCGGTCCCAGTTAATCTGATTGGGTTTGGTCAATAAAAAAGTCGAATCAAGAGTGTTCAGGAGTTTGAGAAGACCGCTCCAGATTCCAAGGAAGTCCCACTGAGACCACATCCTGAAGTCATTTGCTTTCTAAAGGTCCAACTAAAAAATGCAACATAACTGTGAGAATTTGGAGGGATTCTAGTCTGTGGCTCTGGTGTGACAAGGGGTAACAAATCAATGAACTTTTCGCCGGGATTCAGTTCATCTTTGTAAAAGGACACAATTCAAAAATATGTGAACTGATTGTCAAATTGGGAGGTTTGGGAGGTCGTTCAGCAACCGGACGGTTGGCGATTACTTGTTTGCCATTAATTGTTGGAACCCAGCATCCTCGGTCCCAGTTAATCTGATTGGGTTTGGTAAAAAAAAAAAGTCAAATCAAGAGTGTTCAGGAGTTCGAGGAGACCACTCCAGATTCCAAGGAAGTCCCACTGAGACCACATCCTGAAGTCATTTGCTTTCTAAAGGTCCAACTAAAAAATGCAAAATAACTGTGAGAATTTGGAGGAATTCTAGTCTGTGGCTCTGGTGTGATCAGAGGTAACAAATCAATGAACTTTTCGCCGGGATTCAGTTCATCTTTGTAAAAGGAAACAATTCAAAAATATGTGAACTGATTGTCAAATTGGGAGGTTTGGGAGGTCGTTCAGCAACCGGACGGTTGGCAGTTACTTGTTTGCCATTAATTGTTGGAACCCAGCTTCCTCGGTCCCAGTTAATCTGATTGGGTTTGGTCGATAAAAAAGTCGAATCAAAAGTGTTCGGGAGTATGAGAAGACCGCTCCAGACTCCAAGGAAGTCCCACTGAGACCACATCCTGAAGTCATATGCTTTCTAAAGGTCCAATTAAAAAATGCAACATAACTGAGAATTTGGAGGAATTCTAGTGTGTGGCTCTGGTGTGACCAGGGGTAACAAATCTATGAACTTTTCACAAGGATTCAGTTCATCTTTGTAAAAGGACACAATTCAAAAATATGTGAACTGATTGTCAAATTGGGAGGCTCTGGAGGTCGTTCAGCAACCGGACGGTTGGCAGTTACTTGTTTGCCGTTGCCCAGCCTCCTCGGTCCCAGTTGCTGATGTTATGGGCTTAGGCAACACACTTTACCCACCCTGCCCACACCGGTCTATAAATATCAATGATTGTTTGGGGTAAACTTCTCTCCAGGTATCCCTCAGTCTACTTCAGTGTGAATGTGGAGTCAATGAATAATTGGTACAAAGCACTTTGGGTGTCTTAAAAGGTGATTAAAAAAAAAGATAAAAATGATCCATCCATCCATCCATCTTCTTCCGCCTATCCAAGGTCGGATCGCGGGGGCAGCAGCCTATGCAGGGAAGCCCAGACGTCCCTCTCCAAAACCACTTAGTCCAGCTCCTCCTGGGGGATCCCAAGGCGTTCCCAGGCCAGCCGGGAGACATAGTCTTCCCAACGTGTCCTGGGTCTTCCCCTTGGCCTCCTACCGGCCGGACGTGCCCTGAACATGTTCGGGTGGCATCCTGACCAGATGCCCGAACCACCTCAGCTGGCTCCTCTGGATGTGGTGGGGAAGCGGCTTTACGTTGAGCTCCTCCCGGATGACAGAGCTTCTCACCCTATCTCTAAGGGTAGAGACCCGCCACCCGGTAGAGGAAACTCCTTTTTTGTACCCGTGATCTTGTCTTTTCGGTCATAACCCAAAGCTCATGACCATAGGTGAGGATGGGAACGTAGATCGACCGGTAAAATTGAGAGCTTTGCCTTCCGGCTAAGCTCCTTCTTCACCACAACGGACTAATACAGCAATAATGATGATGATGATTATTAAATTAGTTTGAGACAAAGACAAATTAAACGTGTGAGCCGAATCATATATTAGAAATGTGGCATAATCGAGTAATGACAAGGTGGTCTCTGTAACATGCCTCAAAAATTAACAAACTATATTATTTTGTGTGTATTGCTTTGATTTCAATCAATCAATCAATGTTTATTTATATAGCCCCAAATCACAAATGTCTCAAAGGACTGCACAAATCATTACGACTACAACATCCTCGGAAGAACCCACAAAAGGGCAAGGAAAACTCACACCCAGTGGGCAGGGAGAATTCACATCCAGTGGGACGCCAGTGACAATGCTGACTATGAGAAACCTTGGAGAGGACCTCAGATGTGGGCAACCCCCCCCTCTAGGGGACCGAAAGCAATGGATGTCGAGCGGGTCTAACATGATACTGTGAAAGTTCAATCCATAGTGGCTCCAACACAGCCGCGAGAGTTCAGTTCAAGCGGATCCAAGACAGCAGCGAGGGTCCCGTCCACAGGAAACCATCTCAAGCGGAGGCGGATCAGCAGCGTAGAGATGTCCCCAACCGATACAGGCGAGCGGTCCATCCTGGGTCCCGACGAGCGGTCCATCCTGGGTCTCGACTCTGGACAGCCAGTACTTCATCCATGGTCATCGGCCCGGACCCCCTCCACAAGGGAGGGGGGGGACATAGGAGAAAGAAAAGAAGCGGCAGATCAACTGGTCTAAAAAGGAGGTCTATTTAAAGGCTAAAGTATACAGATGAGTTTTAAGGTGAGACTTAAATGCTTCTACTGAGGTAGCATCTCGAACTGTTACCGGGAGGGCATTCCAGAGTACTGGAGCCCGAACAGAAAACGCTCTATAGCCCGCAGACTTTTTTGGGGCTCTAGGAATCACTAATAAGCCGGAGTCTTTTGAACGCAGATTTCTTGCCGGGACATATGGTACAATACAATCGGCAAGATAGGCTGGAGCTAGACCGTGTAGTATTTTATACGTAAGTAGTAAAACCTTAAAGTCACATCTTAAGTGCACAGGAAGCCAGTGCAGGTGAGCCAGTACAGGCGTAATGTGATCAAACTTTCTTGTTCTTGTCAAAAGTCTAGCAGCTGAATTTTGTACCAACTGTAATCTTTTAATGCTAGACATGGGGAGACCCGAAAATAATACGTTACAGTAGTCAAGGCGAGACGTAACAAACGCATGGATAATGATCTCGGCGTCTTTAGTGGACAAAATGGAGCGAATTTTAGCGATATTACGGAGATGGAAGAAGGCCGTTTTAGTAACGCTTTTAATGTGTGACTCAAAGGAGAGAGTTGGGTCGAAGATAATACCCAGATTTTTTACAGAGTCACCTTGTTTTATTATTTGGTTGTCAAATGTTAAAGTTGTATTATTAAATAGAGGTCGGTGTCTAGCAGGACCGATAATCATCATTTCCGTTTTTTTGGCATTAAGTTACAAAAAGTTAGCGGACATCCATTGTTTAATTTCATTAAGACACGCCTCCAACTGACTACAGTCCGGCGTGTTGGTCAGCTTTAGGGGCATGTAGAGTTGGGTGTCATCAGCATAACAGTGAAAGCTAATACCGTATTTGCGTATGATGTCACCGAGCGGCAGCATGTAGATGCTGAAGAGTACAGGGCCAAGGACCGAACCCTGGGGAACTCCACATGTTACCTTAACATAGTCCGAGGTCACATTGTTATGGGAGACGCACTGCATCCTATCAGTAAGATAAGAGTTAAACCATGACAGGGTTTTTTTCACCCAAAGTAACATTTACGAACTTTTGGCCACAGTCCGATCTTTTCAAAACATAACATTTGTCACGTTCAATGACGTGGTTATTGTTTGACAAATTCGCAAAAGTGGATTCAAGATTCGTGTCTTGGTCACTCCCCCACTAAAAAGTATGCCAGTGTACAAGGGTGTGTTCCCAGTGGGACAAACCACGGTCTTTCTTCTGTCCAGATCTGAACTACTGCGGGACCAACCGTCCATGTAAGAACGGGGGCACGTGCATGAACACAGAACCAGATGAGTACAACTGCGTCTGTCCGGACGGATACTCGGGCAAGAACTGCGAGATCGGTGAGGGTTTAGGGTCAGCAGATTGTTTCTAGAATTTGATGGATTTATCATTCCCCGCTTGACTGGGACTCTTTTTTTTGAGTCCAGCTGAGCACGCCTGTGTTTCCAACCCCTGTGCCAACGGCGGGACTTGCCATGAGGTCCAGTCGGGATTTGAGTGTATCTGCCCCGCTGGCTGGTCTGGACCCACCTGTGCTAAAGGTGAGTGGTCTGAAACTGCACCCAAGTCAACATTCTCGGCTAACCCTTGACTTGATCCGGTGGAAAGAAACCGAGGAAAGCCTCTCCACATGTCCTGACCCTAGCAAGTAAGAGGACTACTTGTCTTCCAGACACTGACGAATGTGCTTCCAGTCCCTGTGCTAACGGCGGGACTTGCATCGACCAGGAGAACGCCTTCGAGTGTCTCTGCACCCCCCAGTGGACGGGACAGACCTGCCAGATAGGTAGGTAGGTAGGTAGGTAGGTAGGTAGGTAGGTAGGTAGGTAGGTAGGTAGGTAGGTAGGTAGGTAGGTAGGTAGGTAGGTAGGTAGGTAGGTAGGTAGGTAGGTAGGTAGGTAGGTAGGTAGGTAGGTAGGTAGGTAGGTAGGTAGGTAGGTAGGTAGGTAGGTAGGTAGGTAGGTAGGTAGGTAGGTAGGTAGGTAGGTAGGTAGGTAGGTAGGTAGGTAGGTAGGTAGGTAGGTAGGTAGGTAGGTAGGTAGGTAGGTAGGTAGGTAGGTAGGTAGGTAGGTAGGTAGGTAGGTAGGTAGGTAGGTAGGTAGGTAGGTAGGTAGGTAGGTAGGTAGGTAGGTAGGTAGGTAGGTAGGTAGGTAGGTAGGTAGGTAGGTAGGTAGGTAGGTAGGTAGGTAGGTAGGTAGGTAGGTAGGTAGGTAGGTAGGTAGGTAGGTAGGTAGGTAGGTAGGTTGGTTGGTTGGTTGGTTGGTTGGGAGATGTCTGGAAAATGTTATTGTTGTAGTTCTTTTTCCTTCTTATTACGTAATTCCTCGTTAAAGTAGCGTTAGAGCGGAAGAACAAGTTGCCTCAATATTGAAGCTACTCGCATAAATGTCGGATTCATGACACCTAAAGACTTACAAAGTTTGCGACCAAAATGGTGTCAATCTCACGGAGATTTCCCAGTTATTTTGAGAGTTAGCAAGAAAGCCAGTCACGTGATCTGTGTTGTAGAGGAGGAACTACGGATCCCTTCCACATCGACAACAATGCTATTCAAGCAGACTTTGTGAAAGCCAACAAGCATTACTTTGGGAAAAATTATGATCCAGACCTTTAGATTTTTCAGCCCGAACACAAAGAGGATGGCTGTAAGTTTTAGAAGCCGAGTGCTAAACGGATGTAGCTTTATTGTGACAGAGTAGCATGAACAGGGGAGACTGGATGCAATTGACGTCTAGTGGGTCTAAAGTCCAGTCCATAGTGGATCTAAAATAATAGTAAGAGTCCAGTCCATAGTGGATCTAACATTATAGTGGGAGTCCAGTCCATAGTGGATCTAACATAATAGTGTGAGAGTCCAGTCCATATAGGATATACCATATTAGTGTGAGTGTCCAGTCCATAGTGGATCTACCATAATGGAGAGAGTCCAGTCCATAGTGGATCTAACATAATAGTGTGAGAATCCAGTCCATAGTGGATCTAACATAATAGTGAGAGTCCAGTCCATAGTGGATCTACCATAATGGAGAGAGTCCAGTCCATAGTGGATCTAACATAATAGTGTGAGAATCCAGTCCATAGTGGATCTAACATAATAGTGAGAGTCCAGTCCATAGTGGATCTGACATAATAGTGAGAGTCCAGTCCATAGTGGATCTAACATAATAGTGAGAGTCCAGTCCATAGTGGATCCAACATAATAGTGAGAGTCCAGTCCATAGTGGATCTAACATAATAGTGAGAGTCCAGTCCATAGTGGATCTCACATAATAGTGAGAGTCCAGTCCATAGTGGATCTAACATAATAGTGTGAGAGTCCCGTCCATAGTGGATCTAACATAATAGTGAGAGAGTCCAGTCCATAGTGGATCTAACATAATAGTGTGAGAGTCCAGTCCATAGTGGATCTAACATAATAGTGTGAGAGTCCAGTCCATATAGGATATAACATAATAGTGTGAGTGTCCAGTCCATAGTGGATCTAATATAATAGAGAGAGTCCAGTCCATAGTGGATCTAACATAATATCATGAGGGTCCAGTCCATCGTGGATCTAACATAATAGTAAGAGTCCAGTCCATAGTGGATCTAACATAATAGTGAGAGTCCAGTCCAAAGTGGATCTAAAATAATAGTGAGAGTCCAGTCCATAATGGATCTAATATAATAGAGAGAGTACAGTCCATAGTGGATCTAACATAATATCATGAGGGTCCAGTCCATCGTGGATCTAACATAATAGTAAGAGTCCAGTCCATAGTGGATCTAACATAATAGTGAGAGTCCAGTCCAAAGTGGATCTAAAATAATAGTGAGAGTCCAGTCCATAATGGATATAACATAATAGTGTGAGTGTCCAGTCCATAGTGGATCTAATATAATAGAGAGAGTACAGTCCATAGTGGATCTAACATAGTAGAGAGAGTACAGTCCATAGTGGATCTAACATAGTAGAGAGGGTCCAGTCCATAGTGGATCTAACATAATAGAGAGAGTACAGTCCATAGTAAATCCAACATAATAGTGAGAGTCCAGTCCATGTGGGGCCAACAGGAGACCATCCCAAGCGGAGACAGGTCAGTTGCACAGAGATGTCCCCAATGCACAGATGCACAGGCGAGTGGTCCTCCCTGGGTCCCGACTCTGGACATCCAGCACTTCACCCATGGCCACCGGACCTATGCCCCCCCCCCTTTCACAGGAGACAGAGGGGCAGAAACGGAAAAAAAACGGCAGATCAACTGGTCTAAAAGGGTGGTCCATTTAAAGGCCAGAGTATACAAATGAGTTTTAAGATGGGACTTAAATGCTTCTACTGAGGTAACATCTCTAACTGTTACCGGGAGGACATTCCAGAGTACTGGAGCCCCAATAGAAAACACTCTATAGCCCGCAGACTTTTTTTGGGGCTCTGGAAATCACTAATGAGTTTTCTTCAGATTAGGATCTTCCAAAACCGCCTTGAATCTTCGAATGTCTGTTTTTTGCCCATTTGCTTGAAAGTGTGATGTTGTGTCACAGGAGGCTCGGGTGTCGGGGCTTCTCGCGGTCTCACGTGGTCTCACGCGGTCTCACATGGTCTCACGTGGTCTCACGTGGTCTCTCTTGTCTGGACTCCTTTTTGCAGACGCTAACGAGTGTGAGGCCGAGCCTTGCCTCAATGCTTACTCTTGCAAAAACTTGATTGGCGGATATCACTGTGCCTGTTTCCCCGGATGGATCGGCCATAAGTGTGACATCAGTTCGTATCCAGCCAGGCACACACCTTTTTTCCTTTTGCTTCCGCTTTAGCGCTACTAGCGACTGGCTAGCTCTGCTCCACTAGCATATTTTCGTCCCTCCCGGGGGTCTCGTTGGTGAAGGAGGCTGCACGCTAAAATGTGGATCAAATGTGCGCACGTTTAAACGCAGAACAGGTTGTTGAAATATGAACACAAATATCAATCAATCAAAGTTTATTTTTATAGCCCTAAATCACAAGTGTCTCAAAGGGCTGCACAAGCCACGACGACGTCCTCGGTTCAGAGCCCACATGGGGGCAAGGAAAAACTCAACCCAGTGGGATGACAATGAGAAACTTTGGAGAGGACCGCAGATGTGGGGGGCCGGTGCAATGGACGTCGAGTGGGTCTAGCATTATATTGTGAGAGTCCAGTCCATAGTGGATCTAACATAATAGTGTGAGTCCAGTCCATAGTGGATGTAACAAAATAGTGAGAGTCCAGTCCATAGTGGATCTAACATAATAGTGAGAGTCCAGTCCATAGAGGATCTAACATAATAGTGAGAGTCCAGTCCATAGTGGATCTAACATAATAGTGAGAGTCCAGTCCATAGTGGATATAACATAATAGTGAGAGTCCAGTCCATAGTGGATCTAACATAATAGTGATAGTCCAGTCCATAGTGGATCTATCATAATAGTGATAGTCCAGTCCATAGTAGGGCCAGCAGGAGACCATCCCGAGGTCAGCAGTGCACACCTGGACAGCCAGCACTTCATCCGTGGCCACCAAACAAGTGCCCCACATTCCACTAGGGAGAGGGGGGCAGACCAAAAAAGAAAAGAAACGGCAGATCAACTGGTCTTAAAAGGGGTTTATTTAAAGGCTAGAGTATACAAATGAGTTTTAAGATGAGACTTAAATGCTTCTACTGAGGTAACATCTCTAACTGTTACCGGGAGGGTAGTCCCTAGTACTGGAGCCCCAATAGAAAACACTCTATAGCCCGCAGACTTTTTTTGGGGCTCTGGGAATCACTAATAAACCAGAGTCCTTTGAACGCAGATTTCTTGCCGGGACATAAGTTACAATACAATCTGCAAGATAGGATGGAGCTAGACCGTGTAGTATTTTATACGTAAGTACTAAAACCTTAAAGTCACATCTTAAGTGCACAGGAAGCCAGTGCAGGTATATATGTATGTAAAGGTATATATCAGGGGTCACCAACCTTTTTGAAACCAAGAGCTACTTCTTGGGTACTGATTAATGCCAAGGGCTACCAGTTTGATACACACTTAAATAATTGCCAGAAATAGCCAATTTGCTCAATTTACCTTTAATAAATAAATCTATATATTAAAAAAAAGGGTATTTCTGTCTGTCATTCCGTCATACATTTTTTTTCCTTTTACGGAAGGTTTTTTTGTAGAGAATAAATGATGAAAAAAACACTTAATTGAACGGTTTAAAAGAGGAGAAAACAGGAAAAAAATGAAAATAAAATTTTGAAACATAGTTTATCTTCAATTTCAACTCTTTAAAATTTAAAATTCAACCGAAAAAAGTGAAGAGAAAAACGAGCTAATTCAAATCTTTCTGAAAAAGTTGAAAAAAGAATTTAAGGAACATCATTTGTAATTTTTCCCGATTAAAATTAATTTTAGACATGTTTTAAATAGGTTAAAATCCAGTCTGCACTTTGTTAGAATATATAACAAATTGGACCAAGCTATATTTCTAACAAAGACAAATCATTATTTCTTCTAGATTTTCCAGAACAAAATTTTTAAAAGAAATTCATAAAAGACTTTGAATTAAGATTCAAATTTGATTCTACAGATTTTCTAGATTTGCCAGAATATTTTATTAGAATTTTAATCATAATAAGTTTGAAGAAATATTTCACAAATATTCTTCGTCGAAAAAATGAAAATGTATTTATTATTCTTTACAATAGAAAATAAAAAATACTTGAACATTGATATAAATTGTCAGGAAAGAAGAGGAAGAAATTTAAAAGTTAAAAGGTGTTTAAAAATCCTAAAATCATTTATAAGGTTGTATTTTTTCTCCAAAATTGTCTTTCTGAAAGTTATAAGAAGCAAAGTAAAAAAAATATGAATTTATTTAAACGAGTGAAGACCAAGTCTTTAAAATATTTTCTTGGATTTTCAAATCCTATTTTAGTTTTGTCTCTCTTAGAATTAAAAATGTCGAGGTAAGCAAGACCAGCTTGCTAGTAAATGAATAAAATTAAAAAAATTGAGGCAGCTCACTGGTAAGTGCTGCTATTTGAGCTATTTTTAGAACAGGCAAGTTGGGCGACTCATCTGGTCCTTATGGGCGACCTGGTGCCCGCGGGCACCGTGTTGGTGACCCCTGGTGTATACAGCATCGGCGTAAACTGAGACCCAGCATATTATTATTTTCCAAAATAAACATCACTCGTTTTGTTACATCTTCTTCTTCGGCCCGAGTTCTGACATCAAGCCGTGATGCTGGTGGAACAAAAGTAGCTCTTTTTAGCTTCTCCTTCACTCTCTTTTCCTGCTCTCGGCACTAAAACATTTCTCTTGACACGTTCAAACTAAAAAAAAACGCCGCACTTTCTCGCTCACCAAGCATCTGAATGGGACTACAACAAAAAAAAAAAAAACACTTGACATGTGTGTGGTGTTTTTCCTCCAGACGTGAACAGCTGCGATGGACAGTGTCGGAATGGAGGAAGCTGCAAGGTGAGTTTTCACCGCCATTCCTTTTTATTAGTTGGAAGCAAACTTTAAAGTCTTTTTATTATTTTATTTTTTTCAGTTTTTTTTTTTGGGGCCATCTGACTGTTTAAACTGCAAGTTAAAAGTTACACTGGAGTAAACACACACGGGCCCCAATGTGGCCTCGACGTCACTTGCATGCGCACTTGGATGAAGTCAAAACAAAAGGAAGTTGACCGGCAGGAAGTCGCTACTACTACAAAATAAAATATAAGTCGCCTCACCTTTTAAAAATGATTGTTTTCCCCGTGAAAATAAATGAAAGTATTATGATATTATATTAGGATGATGTAGCTGGGTTGGTAGAGTAATGCCAGCATACTTGAGGGTTCCAGGTTCCAGGTTCGATCCCCGCTTCAGTCATCCGAGTCACTGCCGTTGTGTCCTTGGGCAAGACACTTTACCCACCTGCTCCCAGTGCCACCCACACTGGTTTAAATGTAACTCAGATATTGGGTTTCACTATGTAAAAGCGCTTTGAGTCACTAGAGAAAAGCGCTATATAAATATAATTCACTTATGCATGAATGGATGTATGTAGTGTAATATTTTTAGGACATTTTTGATGTTTTTAGTGCTGTTAATAAAATCCGATCGGTGTTACTTAAGGGCAAAACAAATCTGATTTGGTGTGGAGGTTAAACGGGGCCCAATGTGGCCTCGACGTCACTTGCATGCGCACTTAGATAAAGTGAAAAAACATAGGAAGTTGACCGGCAGGAAGTCGCTACTACTACAAAATAAAACAAAAGTCGCCTCACCTTTTAAAAATGATTGTTTTCCCCGTGAAAATAAATGAAAGTATTATAATATTATATTAGGACGATGTAGCTCAGTTGGTAGAGTAATGCCAGCATACTTGAGGGTTCTAGGTTCCAGGTTCGATCCCCGCTTCCGTCATCCGAGTCACTGCCGTTGTGTCCTTGGGCAAGACACTTTACCCACCTGCTCCCAGTGCCACCCACACTGATTTAATGTCACTCAGATATTGGGTTTCACTATGTAAAAGCGCTTTGAGTCACTAGAGAAAAGCGCTATATAAATATAATTCACTTATGCATGAATGGATGTATGTAGTGTAATATTTTTGGGAACATTTTTATGTTTTTAGTGCTGTTAATAATATCCGATCCGTGTCACTTAAGGGCAAAACAAATCTGATTTGGTGTGGAGTGTAAACGGGGCCCAATGTGGCCTCGACGTCACTTGCATGCGCACTTGGATAAAGTCAAAACAAAAGGAAGTTGACCGGCAGGAAGTCGCTACTACTACAAAATAAAATAAAAGTCGCCTCACCTTTTAAAAATGATTGTTTTCCCCGTGAAAATAAATGAAAGTAATATAATATTATATTAGGACGATGTAGCTCGGTTGGCAGAGTAATGCCAGCATACTTGAGGGTTCCAGGTTCGATCCCCGCTTCCGCCATCCTAGTCACTGCCGTTGTGTCCTTGGGCAAGACACTTTACCCACCTGCTCCCAGTGCCACCCACACTGGTTTAAATGTAACTCAGATATTGGGTTTCACTATGTAAAAGCGCTTTGAGTCACTAGAGAAAAGCGCTATATAAATATATTTCACTTATGGATGTATTTAGTGTAATATTTTTAGGAACATTTTTATGTTTTTAGTGCTGTTAATAATATCCGATCCGTGTCACTTAAGGGCAAAAAAACAGATTTGGTGTGGAGTGTAAACGGGGCCCAATGTGGCCTCGACGTCACTTGCATGCGCACTTGGATGAAGTGAAAACAAAAGGAAGTTGACCGGCAGGAAGTCGCTACTACTACAAAATAAAATAAAAGTGGCCTCTCTTTCAAAAAATTTGTATTTTTCCCGTGAAAATAAATGAACGTAATATAATATTATATTGGGACGGTATAGCTGGTTTGGTAGAGTAATGCCAGCATACTTGAGGGTTCCAGGTTCCAGGTTCGATCCCCGCTTCCGCCATCCTAGTCACTGCCGTTGTGTCCTTGGGCAAGACACTTTACCCACCTGCTCCCAGTGCCACGCACACTGGTTTAATGTAACTCAGATATTGGGTTTCACTATGTAAAAGCGCTTTGAGTCACTAGAGAAAAGCGCTATATAAATATATTTTACTTATGGATGTATATAGTGTAATATTTTTAGGACATTTTTTATGTTTTTAGTGCTGTTAATAAAATCCGATCCGTGTCACTTAAGGGCAAAAAAACAGATTTGGTGTGGAGTGTAAACGGGGCCCAATGTGGCCTCGACGTCACTTGCATGCGCACTTGGATGAAGTCGAAACAAAAGGAAGTTGGCCGGCAGGAAGTCGCTACTACTACAAAATAAAATAAAAGTTGCCTCTCTTTCAAAAAATTAGTGTTTTTCCCGTGAAAATAAATGAAAGTATTATAATATTATATTAGGACGATGTAGCTGGGTTGGTAGAGTAATGCCAGCATACTTGAGGGTTCCAGGTTCCAGGTTCGATCCCCGCTTCCGCCAACCTAGTCACTGCCGTTGTGTCCTTGGGCAAGACACTTTACCCACCTGCTCCCAGTGCCACCCACACTGGTTTGAATGTAACTCATATATTGGGTTTCACTATGTAAAAGCGCTTTGAGTCACTAGAGAAAAGCGCTATATAAATATAATTCACTTATGCATGAAAGGATGTATGTAGTGTAATATTTTTAGGACATTTTTTATGTTTTTAGTGCTGTTAATAATATCCGATCCGTGTCACTTAAGGGCAAAACAAAACAGATTTGGTGTGGAGTGTAAACGGGCCCCAATTTGGCCTCGACGTCACTTGCATGCGCACTTGGATGAAGTCAAAACAAAAGGAAGTTGGCCGGGAAGAAGTCGCTACTACTACAAAATAAAACAAAAGTTGCCTCTCTTTCAAAAAATTAGTGTTTTTCCCGTGAAAATAAATGAAAGTAATATAATATTATATTGGGACGGTATAGCTCGGTTGGTAGAGTAATGCCAGCATACTTGAGGGTTCCAGGTTCCAGGTTCGATCCCCGCTTCCGCCATCCTAGTCACTGCCGTTGTGTCCTTGGGCAAGACACTTTACCCACCTGCTCCCAGTGCCACCCACACTGGTTAAAATGTAACTCAGATATTGGGTTTCACTATGTAAAAGCGCTTTGAGTCACTAGAGAAAAGCGCTATATAAATATATTTCACTTATGGATGTATATAGTGTAATATTTTTAGGACATTTTTTATGTTTTTAATGCTGTTAATAATATCCGATCCGTGTCACTTAAGGGCAAAAAAACAGATTTGGTGTGGAGTGTAAACGGGGCCCAATGTGGCCTCGACGTCACTTGCATGCGCACTTGGATGAAGTCAAAACAAAAGGAAGTTGGCCGGCAGGAAGTCGCTACTACTACAAAATAAAATAAAAGTTGCCTCTCTTTCAAAAAATGATTGTTTTTCCCGTGAAAATAAATGAAAGTATTATAATATTATATTAGGACGATGTAGCTCGGTTGGTAGAGTAATGCCAGCATACTTGAGGGTTACAGGTTCCAGGTTCGATCCCCGCTTCCGCCATCCTAGTCACTGCCGTTGTGTCCTTGGGCAAGACACTTTACCCACCTGCTCCCAGTGCCACCCACACTGGTTAAAATGTAACTCAGATCTTGGGTTTCACTATGTAAAAGCGCTTTGAGTCACTAGAGAAAAGCGCTATATAAATATATTTCACTTATGGATGTATATAGTGTAATATTTTTAGGACATTTTTTAGGTTTTTAGTGCTGTTAATAATATCCGATCCGTGTCACTTAAGGGCAAAAAAACAGATTTGGTGTGGAGGATAAACGGGGCCCAATGTGGCCTCGACGTCACTTGCATGCGCACTTGGATGAAGTGAAAACAAAAGGAAGTTGGCCGGGAGGAAGTCGCTACTACTACAAAATAAAATAAAAGTCGCCTCACCTTTTAAAAATGATTGTTTTCCCCGTGAAAATAAATGAAAGTATTATAATATTATATTAGGATGATGTAGCTGGGTTGGTAGAGTAATTTCAGCATACTTGAGGGTTCCAGGTTCCAGGTTCGATCCCCGCTTCCGCCATCCGAGTCACTGCCGTTGTGTCCTTGGGCAAAACACTCTACCCACCTGCTCCCAGTGCCACCCACACTGGTTTAAATGTAACTCAGATATTGGGTTTCACTATGTAAAAGCGCTTTGAGTCACTAGAGAAAAGCGCTATATAAATATAATTCACTTATGTGTGAATGGATTTTTGTAGTGTATTATTTTTGGGAACATTTTTATCTTTTTAGTGCTGTTAATAAAATCCGATCCGTGTCACTTAAGGGCAAAACAAATCTGATTTGGTGTGGAGGGTAAACGGGGCCCAATGTGGCCTCGACGTCACTTGCATGCGCACTTGGATAAAGTCAAAACAAAAGGAAGTTGGCCGGCAGGAAGTCGCTACTACTACAAAATAAAATAAAAGTCGCCTCACCTTTTAAAAATGATTGTTTTCCCCGTGAAAATAAATGAAAGTATTATGATATTATATTAGGATGATGTAGCTGGGTTGGTAGAGTAATGCCAGCATACTTGAGGGTTCCAGGTTCCAGGTTCGATCCCCGCTTCCGCCACCTTAGTCACTGCCGTTGTGTCCTTGGGCAAGACACTTTACCCACCTGCTCCCAGTGCCATCCACACTGGTTTTAATGTAACTCAGATATTGGGTTTCACTATGTAAAAGCGCTTTGAGTCACTAGAGAAAAGCGTTATATAAATATAATTCATTTATGTATTTAGTGTAATATTTTTAGGACATTTTTAATGTTTTTAGTGCTGTTAATAATATCCGATCCGTGTCACTTAAGGGCAAAAAAACTGATTTGGTGTGGAGTGTAAACGGGGCCCAATGTGGCCTCGACGTCACTTGCATGCGCACTTGGATAAAGTCAAAACAAAAAGAAGTTGGCCGGCAGGAAGTCGCTACTACTACAAAATAAAATAAAAGTGGCCTCTCTTTCAAAAAATGTGTGTTTTCCCCGTGAAAATAAATGAAAGTAATATAATATTATATTGGGACGGTATAACTCGGTTGGTAGAGTAATGCCAGCATACTTGAGGGTTACAGGTTCCAGGTTCGATCCCCGCTTCCGCCATCCTAGTCACTGCCGTTGTGTCCTTGGGCAAGACACTTTACCCACCTGCTCCGAGTGCCACCCACACTGGTTTAAATGTAACTCAGATATTTAGTATCACTATGTAAAAGCGCTTTGAGTCACTAGAGAAAAGCGCTATATAAATATAATTCACTTATGTGTGAATGGATTTTTTTAGTGTATTATTTTTGGGAAAATTTTTATGTTTTTAGTGCTGTTAATAATATCCGATCCGTGGCACTTAAGGGCAAAACAAATCTGGTTTGGTGTGGAGTGTAAACGGGGCCCAATGTGGCCTCGACGTCACTTGCATGCGCACTTGGATGAAGTCAAAACAAAAGGAAGTTGGCCGGGAGGAAGTTGCTACTACTACAAAATAAAACAAAAGTCGCCTCACCTTTTAAAAATGATAGTTTTCCCCGTGAAAATAAATGAAAGTATTATAATATTATATTAGGACGATGTAGCTGGGTTGGTAGAGTAATGCCAGCATACTTGAGGGTTCCAGGTTCCAGGTTCGATCCCCGCTTCCGCCACCTTAGTCACTGCCGTTGTGTCCTTGGGCAAGACACTTTACCCACCTGCTCCCAGTGCCATCCACACTGGTTTTAATGTAACTCAGATATTGGGTTTCACTATGTAAAAGCGCTTTGAGTCACTAGAGAAAAGCGTTATATAAATATAATTCATTTATGTATTTAGTGTAATATTTTTAGGACATTTTTAATGTTTTTAGTGCTGTTAATAATATCCGATCCGTGTCACTTAAGGGCAAAAAAACTGATTTGGTGTGGAGTGTAAACGGGGCCCAATGTGGCCTCGACGTCACTTGCATGCGCACTTGGATAAAGTCAAAACAAAAAGAAGTTGGCCGGCAGGAAGTCGCTACTACTACAAAATAAAATAAAAGTGGCCTCTCTTTCAAAAAATGTGTGTTTTCCCCGTGAAAATAAATGAAAGTAATATAATATTATATTGGGACGGTATAACTCGGTTGGTAGAGTAATGCCAGCATACTTGAGGGTTACAGGTTCCAGGTTCGATCCCCGCTTCAGTCATCCGAGTCACTGCCGTTGTGTCCTTGGGCAAGACACTTTACCCACCTGCTCCGAGTGCCACCCACACTGGTTTAAATGTAACTCAGATATTGGGTTTCACTATGTAAAAGCGCTTTGAGTCACTAGAGAAAAGCGCTATATAAATATAATTCACTTATGCATGAATGGATGTATGTAGTGTAATATTTTTGGGAACATGTTTATGTTTTTAGTGCTGTTAATAAAATCCGATCGGTGTTACTTAAGGGCAAAACAAATCTGATTTGGTGTGGAGGTTAAACGGGGCCCAATGTGGCCTCGACGTCACTTGCATGCGCACTTGGATAAAGTGAAAAAACATAGGAAGTTGACCGGCAGGAAGTCGCTACTACTACAAAATAAAATAAAAGTCGCCTCACCTTTTGAAAATGATAATTTTCCCCGTGAAAATAAATTAAAGTAATATAATATTATATTGGGACGGTATAGCTCGGTTGGTAGAGTAATGCCATTATACTTGAGGGTTCCAGGTTCCAGGTTCGATCCCCGCTTCCGCCATCCTAGTCACTGCCGTTGTGTCCTTGGGCAAGACACTTTACCCACCCGCTCCCAGTGCCACCCACACTGGTTTAAATGTAACTTAGATATTGGGTTTCACTATGTAAAAGCGCTTTGAGTCACTAGAGAAAAGTGCTATATAAATATAATTCATTTATGTATTTAGTGTAATATTTTTAGGAACATATTTATGTTTTTAGTGCTGTTAATAATATCCGATCCGTGTCACTTAAGGGCAAAACAAAACAGATTTGGTGTGGAGTGTAAACGGGGCCCAATGTGGCCTCGACGTCACTTGCATGCGCACTTGGATGAAGTCAAAACAAAAGGAAGTTGACCGGCAGGAAGTCGCTACTACTACAAAATAAAATAAAAGTCGCCTCACATTTTAAAAATGATTGTTTTCCCCGTGAAAATAAATGAATGTAATATAATATTATATTAGGACGATGTAGCTGGGTTGGTAGAGTAATGCCAGCATACTTGAGGGTTCCAGGTTCGATCCCCGCTTCCGCCACCTTAGTCACTGCCGTTGTGTCCATGGGCAAGACACTTTACCCACCTGCTCCCAGTGCCACCCACACTGGTTTAAATGTAACTCAGATATTGGGTTTCACTATGTAAAAGCGCTTTGAGTCACTAGAGAAAAGCGCTATATAAATATAATTCACTTATGTATTTAGTGTAATATTTTTAGGAACATATTTATGTTTTTAATGCTGTTAATAATATCCGATCCGTGTCACTTAAGGGCAAAACAAATCTGATTTGGTGTGGAGTGTAAACGGGGCCCAATGTGGCCTCGACGTCACTTGCATGCGCACTTGGATGAAGTCAAAACAAAAGGAAGTTGACCGGCAGGAAGTCGCTACTACTACAAAATAAAATATAAGTCGCCTCACCTTTTAAAAATGATTGTTTTCCCCGTGAAAATAAATGAAAGTAATATAATATTATATTGGGACGGTATAGCTGGGTTGGTAGAGTAATGCCAGCATACTTGAGGGTTCCAGGTGCGATCCCCGCTTCCGCCACCTTAGTCAATGCCGTTGTGTCCTTGGGCAAGACACTTTACCCACCTGCTCCCAGTGCCATCCACACTGGTTTAAATGTAACTCAGATATTGGGTTTCACTATGTAAAAGCGCTTTGAGTCACTAGAGAAAAGCGCTATGTAAATATAATTCACTTATGCATGAATGGATGTATGTAGTGTAATATTTTTGGGAACATTTTTATGTTTTTAGTGCTGTTAATAATATCCGATCCGTGTCACTTAAGGGCAAAAACAAATCTGATTTGGTGTGGAGTGTAAACGGAGCCCAATGTGGCCTCGACGTCACTTGCATGCGCACTTGGATGAAGTCAAAACAAAAGGAAGTTGGCCGGCAGGGACTCGCTACTACTACAAAATAAAATAAAAGTTGCCTCTCTTTCAAAAAATGATTGTTTTTCCCGTGAAAATAAATGAAAGTAATATAATATTATATTGGGACGGTATAGCTCGGTTGGCAGAGTAATGCCAGCATACTTGAGGGTTACAGGTTCCAGGTTCGATCCCCGCTTCCGCCATCCTAGTCACTGCCGTTGTGTCCTTGGGCAAGACACTTTACCCACCTGCTCCCAGTGCCACCCACACTGGTTTAAATGTAACTCAGATATTGGGTTTCACTATGTAAAAGCGCTTTGAGTCACTAGAGAAAAGCGCTATATAAATATATTTCACTTATGGATGTATATAGTGTAATATTTTTAGGACATTTTTTATGTTTTTAGTGCTGTTAATAATATCCGATCCGTGTCACTGGAGGGCAAAAACAAAACTGATTTGGTGTGGAGTGTAAACGGGGCCCAATGTGGCCTCGACGTCACTTGCATGCGCACTTGGATAAAGTCAAAACAAAAGGAAGTTGACCGGCAGGAAGTCGCTACTACTACAAAATAAAATAAAAGTCGCCTCACCTTTTAAAAATGATTGTTTTCCCCGTGAAAATAAATGAAAGTAATATAATATTATATTAGGACGATGTAGCTGGGTTGGTAGAGTAATGCCAGCATACTTGAGGGTTACAGGTTCCAGGTTCGATCCCCGCTTCCGCCATCCGAGTCACTGCCGTTGTGTCCTTGGGCAAGACACTTTACCCACCTGCTCCCAGTGCCACCCACACTGGTTTAAATGTAACTCAGATATTGGGTTTCACTATGTAAAAGCGCTTTGAGTCACTAGAGAAAAGCGCTATATAAATATATTTCACTTATGGATGTATATAGTGTAATATTTTTAGGACATTTTTTATGTTTTTAGTGCTGTTAATAATATCCGATCCGTGTCACTTAAGGGCAAAAAAACAGATTTGGTGTGGAGTGTAAACGGGGCCCAATGTGGCCTCGACGTCACTTGCATGCGCACTTGGATAAAGTCAAAACAAAAGGAAGTTGGCCGGCAGGAAGTCGCTACTACTACAAAATAAAACAAAAGTCGCCTCACCTTTTAAAAATGATTGTTTTCCCCGTGAAAATAAATGAAAGTAATATAATATTATATTAGGACGATGTAGCTGGGTTGGTAGAGTAATGCCAGCATACTTGAGGGTTACAGGTTCCAGGTTCGATCCCCGCTTCCGCCATCCGAGTCACTGCCGTTGTGTCCTTGGGCAAGACACTTTACCCACCTGCTCCCAGTGCCACCCACACTGGTTTAAATGTAACTCAGATATTGGGTTTCACTATGTAAAAGCGCTTTGAGTCACTAGAGAAAAGCGCTATATAAATATAATTCACTTATGGATGTATTTAGTGTAATATTTTTAGGACATTTTTTATCTTTTTAGTGCTGTTAATAATATCCGATCCGTGTCACTTAAGGGCAAAACAAATCTGATTTGGTGTGGAGTGTAAACGGGGCCCAATGTGGCCTCGACGTCACTTGCATGCGCACTTGGATGAAGTCAAAACAAAAGGAAGTTGACCGGGAGGAAGTCGCTACTACTAACAGCGTGGATTTAAAATAGCTTTATTTTTCAACTCACTTACTTTACGTAAACAACTTACACATGTAAGCAAATACACCACAGCGTTAATCCCGGTCCTTCAACAATATCTATTTGTAACCAAAATATATATTCCTGTATTACATAATAGTCTACTATTTGCGCACTATTGACTAGTAATGGACCGATAATTGGTCCCCCGAAAAAAATATTCTGCTCCCCCGAAACCGGATGTTGTGATGAAGTATCTTTTTCCGCTGGCGACAACGGCAACAAAAAGTCACATTCAGGTCGCATTGCGTTTAGACTGAAGTCACATTTGAAAAGATCCGATTCCAATCCTGATGTGGCTTGAATCTGATGCCAAAAGATCAGATTTGAAGCACTTTGTAGGTGGAAAAAAAGACAACTGATCTGTGTCACTTGAGGGCAAAAAAAAATTGCGGTTGGAAGAGTGGCCATGCCAGCAATCTGAAGGTTCCTGGTTCGATCCCCACCTTCTCCCAACCTCGTCATGTCCGTTGTGTCCTTGAGCAAGACACTCAATGTTTATTTATATAGCCCCAAATCACAAATGTCTCAAAGGACTGCACAAATCATTACGACTACAACATCCTCGGAAGAACCCACAAAAGGGCAAGGAAAACTCACACCCGGTGGGCAGGGAGAATTCACATCCAGTGGGACGCCAGTGACAATACTGACTATGAGAAACCTTGGAGAGGACCTCAGATGTGGGCAACCCCCCCTGGCTCCTGGCTGGGTCGTGGTAAGGGCCTTGCATGGCAGCTCCCGCCATCAGTGAATGAATGGGTGAATGTAGAAATAGTGTCAAAGCGCTTTGAGTACCTTGACGGTAGAAAAGCGCTATACAAGTGTAACCCATTTACCATTTCGGGGGGGGTGTAAACGTGGCCAATATGGCCTCGACAGCACTTGGCTGTGTCAATTCCAGTCCTTCAACAATCGCTATTTCTTTGGAATCAATCAATCAATGTTTACTTATATAGCCCTAAATCACTAGTGTCTCAAAGGGCTACACAAACCACCACGACATCCTCGGTAGGCCCACATAAGGGCAAGGAAAACTCACACCCAGTGGGACGTCGGTGACAATGATGACTATGAGAACCTTGGAGAGGAGGAAAGCAATGGATGTCGAGCGGGTCTAACATGATACTGTGAAAGTTCAATCCATAATGGATCCAACACAGTCGCGAGAGACCAGTCCAAAGCGGATCCGACACAGCAGCGAGAGTCCCGTTCACAGCGGAGCCAGCAGGAAACCATCCCAAGCGGAGGCGGATCAGCAGCGCAGAGATGTCCCCAGCCGATACACAGGCAAGCAGTACATGGCCACCGGATCGGACCGGACCCCCTCCACAAGGGAGAGTGGGACATAGAAGAAAAAGAAAAGAAACAGCAGAATCTAAATTTATATTCCCATATTACATATAGTCTATTATTTGCTCACTATTGACAATTGATGGACCCAAAATTATTCCGTCGTAAATAGACTTTGTGACGTAACTCGCCCAAAGCTGATGAATAAGTCGCATTCGGGTCGCATTGCGTTCAGACTGAAGTCCCATTTGAAAAGATCCGATTCCAACCGGATTCGGACTACATCCCGATGTGGCCTGAATCTGTTGATTTAAAGCATTTTGGGGCGTTTAGACTGGCACAGACAATCTGTTTCACTGTAAGGGCAGAAAAAAACTGATTTGGTGTGCCTGTAACACTGCTATGAGGTGTTGGGATGAAGTGCGATAGACGGACTAACCTCTTGCGTCCGTGCCAGGAGGCGGTCAGGGGCTACCAGTGTGTCTGCCGGCCCGGTTTTGTGGGTCGGCACTGCGAGCTCCAGAGGAACCTCTGTTCCAGCGCCCCGTGCAGGAATGGCGGCCGGTGCCACAACCTGCTGGACGGGTTCATGTGTGAATGTCTGCCGGGGTTCTCCGGGAGAATCTGTGAGGTGAGAAGCGGAACACGTCTTTCCTAACGCAGGATTGATGACGGTGTTTGTCCCACCTAAGCAGCTGCAAAAGGACCCGTGCAGCCCCAACCCGTGTCACAACCAGGTCCAGTGTCACACCACGACGGGGGGGGACTTCTACTGCAGGTGTCCTGAGGACTACGAGGGGAAGACCTGCTCAGAACTGAAGGACCACTGCAAGACCAACCACTGTCAAGGTGGCTGAGCGCTGAACATTCTGCTTCCGGTTTGTCAGGTGACTCTTATTTTCTGACCACAACTCTTAGTAATCGACAGCTGCACCGTTGCCGTGGCCACCAACGACAGCCAAAACGGGGTGTGGCACATTTCGTCCAACGTTTGCGGACCTCGCGGACGCTGCATCAGCCTTCCTGCCGGGAACTTCAGCTGCTCCTGCCAGCCTGGATTCACTGGAACCTACTGCCACCAGAGTCAGTCCTTCTTATTCTCACACTCTTTTCTTTCCTCTGACATCGCTTTGGCACACACCTGACAGCTTGTGTGTGAGTGGGTTTTAATTTGTATGGTATGGTGGGGTATGGTATCATATGTGGCATGGTATGGTATGGAAAGGTATGGTAGGATATTGTGTGGTATGGTATGGTATAGTATGGTATGATATGGTATGGTAGGGTATGGTACGGTGTGGCAAGGTATGGTATGGTATGGTAGGGTATGGTATGTGGCAAGGTATGGTAGGGTATGTGGTATGGTAGGGTATGGTACGGTATGTGTTATGGTGTTATATGGTAGGGTATGGTATGTGGCAAGGTATGGTAGGGTATGTGGTATGGTAGGGTATGGTACGGTATGTGTTATGGTGTTATATGGTAGGGTATAGTATGTGGCATGATATGGTAGGGGAGGGTATGGAATGGTATGTGGAATGGTATAGTATGGTATGTGTTATGGTATGGGAGGTTAGGGTATGGTATGGTATCTGGCATGGTATGATATGGTAGGTTATGGTATGGTATGTAGCAAGGTATGGTATGGTAAGGTAGGGTATGTATGGTATGTGGTATGGTATAGTATGGTAGCATATGGTATGGTATGTGTTATTGTATTATATGTTAGGTTATGGTATGTGGCATGGCATGATATGGTATGGTACGGTATGGTATGGTATATGGCAAGGTATGGTATGGTAGGGTATGGTATGTGGTTTGGTAGGGTATGGTACGGTATGTGTTATGGTGTTATATGGTAGGGTATGGTATGTGGCAAGGTATGATATGGTATGGTAGGGGAGGGTATGGAATGGTATGTGGAATGGTATAGTATGGTATGTGTTATGGTTTGGTATGGTATGTGGCATGGTATGGGAGGGTAGGGTATGGTATGTGGCATGGTATGATATGGTAGGTTATGGTATGGTATGGTAAGATAGGGTATGTATGGTATGTGGTATGGTATACTATGGTAGCATATGGTATGGTATGTGTTATTGTATTATATGTTGGGTTCTGGTATGTGGCATGGTATGGTACGGTATGGTATGGTATATGGCAAGGTATGGTATGGTAGGGTATGGTATGTGGCAAGGTATGGTATGGTAGGGTATGTGGTTTGGTAGGGTATGCTACGGTATGTGTTATGGTGTTATATGGTAGGGTATGATATGTGGCAAGGTATGATATGGTATGGTAAGGGAGGGTATGGAATGGTATGTGGAATGGTATAGTATGGTATGTGTTATGGTTTGGTATGGTATGTGGCATGGTATGAGAGGGTAGGGTATGGTATGATATGGTAGGTTATGGTATGTATGTAGCAAGGTATGGTGTGGTAAGGTAGGGTATGTATGGTGTGTGGTATGGTATAGTATGGTAGCATATGGTATGGTATGTGTTATTGTATTATATGTTAGGTTATGGTATGTGGCATGGTATGATATGGTAGGGGAAGGTATGGTATGGTAGAGTACGTACGGTTGGGTATAGTATGGTATGGGGCAAGGTATTACATGGTATGTAGGGGAGGGTTTGGAATGGTATGTGGCATGGTATAGTATGGTATGTGTTATGATATGGTATGGTATGTAGCATGATATGGTATGGGACGGTATGGTATGTGTATGATACGGTAGGGTATTTTATGTTATGTGGCAAGGTAATGTATAGTATGAAATATGATATGATTTGATAGGATATGGTAGAGTAGGGTACGGCATGTTAGGGTAGGATAAGGTATGCACAAGTACAACAAAATGTTATTATCACCACAAACCCGTTCAAGAATAGACAAACATTGTGCAGGAAGACCGAATAGGATCGGGGATGGGTCGCCACTTAACGAGGCCCTGTAAAGGGTGGGGGGAAAAAGTAGACGCTGGGGAAGGATGAGTAAAAAAAAAAGTAGATCTCAGACTGGGCTCCTTTGCGGGCAAGGCGCGCGGACTGGGGAGCCGAGAAAAAAACTTGATAGCCGATATTCATACGTAAATATTTTACAGGGAAACCACAAGACTTGCAACAGGAGGGGAGGGGAAGCCACAAGGGGGTTCAATACCATAATTGAATACATTCTCATAGATTGAAAAAAATGCAAAAGAGTAATTAATTAGGGACGACACTACCTACATGCACACACCAGTACACTGTGTATACATACTCAAGTATTCCATTTTACACACAGCAAAATACTTTTGGTTACTTTTTCTGTTGTCGTCTCTTCCAGATATCAATGACTGTGAGTCGTCTCCATGTCAAAATGGAGGAACTTGCATCGACGGGGTCAACTCGTTCCGGTGCTTCTGCCCGGCCGGCTGGGAAGGAAACCTCTGCCATGTTGGTTAGTGTGTGTGTGTGTGTGTGTGTGTGTGTGTGTGTGTGTGTGTGTGTGTGTGTGTGTGTGTGTGTGTAGTAGGGTTGTGCGGTAGACCGGTACTAATAAACTACCGTAGTACTAAGTAATTAAAAACGGTACTATACTGCTACAGAAAAATTTCTGTATTTTTGTTTTTTTACGGACATGATGGCACGTCGTGACATTGCTGGTGAAACCAGCAGGCGGCGCATGTCGGGCAACGCACACGCACGGTGTACTTACAAGCAGACTTACTGTGGAAACATTAGATGGAGATTGGACGTATTTTGGCTTAAAAACTAACGATAAAAGTGAAGCGTCCCTCTGGAAGGAGCGTTTTAAACATGGCTAGCTTCTATAGAGGGTGCTCGCGTGCCAACACTGGGACCCGGCCTTATGGTTAAGGAACATCGCTAATTTTGTTGCTGTTTTTATCAGCCAACAACGTGGAAAGCCAATCCGTGAAAATATTGCATACATTAAACGGTTTTTAAATTTTTTAACTGTTTTTAACTTTTTAAACTGCTTTTTATCTAACAAATTGTTCCAAGTATAATTTGTATTTGCTTTTTCAATGTGTATTTTACTTCTGTTTAAAATGTTATTTTTTAAGTCTGTCCTTTGCTTTTACAAAACCTGTTTCCATTTGAGTTGGGAAATTCAACCCATATTCAATTGAATGCACTACAAAGACAAGATATTTGATGTTCAAACTTATAAACTTATTATTTTTTCGCAAATAATAATTAACTTAGAATTTCATGGCTGCAACACGTGCCAAAGTAGTTGGGAAAGGGCATGTTCACCACTGTGTTACATCACCTTTTCTTTTAACAACACTCAATAAACGTTTGGGAACTGAGGAAACTAATTGTTGAAGCTTTGAAAGTGGAATTATTTCCCATTCTTGTTTTATGTAGAGCTTCAGTCGTTCAACAGTCCGGGGTCTCCGCTGTCGTATTTTACGCTTCATAATGTGCCGCACATTTTCGATGGGAGACAGGTCTGGACTGCAGGCGAGCCAGGAAAGTACCCGCGCTCTTTTTTTACGAAGCCACGCTGTTGTAACACGTGCTGAATGTGGCTTGGCATTGTCTTGCTGAAATAAGCAGGGGCGTCCATGAAAAAGACGGTGCTTAGCTGGCAGTATATGTTGTTCCAAAACATGTGTGTACCTTTCAGCATTAATGGTGCCTTCACAGATGTGTAAGTTACCCTTGGGCACTAATGCACCCCCATACCATTCCAGATGCTGGCTTTTGAAATTTGCGTCGATAACAGTCTGGATGGTTCGCTTCCCACTGCCGAATATTTCCAAAAACAATTTGAAATGCGGACTCGTCAGACCAGAGAACACTTTTCCACTTTGCATCAGTCCATCTTGGATGATCTCGGGCCCAGACAAGCCGGCGGAGTTTCTGGATGTTGTTGATAAATGGCTTTTGCTATGGATAGTAGAACTTTAACTTGCATTTACAGATGAAGCGACCAACTGTATTTAGTGACAGTGGTTTTCTGAAGTGTTCCTGAGCCCATGTGGTGATATCCTTTAGAAATTGATGTCGGTTTTTGATACAGTGCCGTCTGAGGGATTTTGGTCACGGTCATTCAATGTTGGTTTCCGGCCATGAGCGCTTACGTGGAGTGATTTCTCCAGATTCTCTGAACCTTTTGAAGATATTATGGACCGTAGATGTTGAAATCCCAAAATTTCTTGCAATTCCACTTTGAGAAACGTTGTTCTTAAACTGTTTGACTATTTGCTCACACAGTTGTGGACAAAGGGGTGTACCTCGCCCCATCCTTTCTTGTGAAAGACTGAGCATTTTTTGGGGAAGCTGTTTTTATACCCAATCATGGCACCCACCTGTTCCCAATTAGCCCGCACACCTGTGGGACGTTCCAAATAAGTGTTTGATGAGCACTGCTCAACTTTATCAGTATTTATTGCCACCTTTCCCAACTTCTTTGTCACGTGTCGCTGGCATCAAATTCTAAAGGTAATGATTATTTGCAACAAAGAAAAATGTTTATCAGTTCGAACATCAAATATGTTGTCTTTGTGGCATATTTGAAAAGGATTTGCAAATCATTGTTTTCCGTTGATATTTACATCTAACACAATTTCCCAACTGTGTTTTCTTTGTGGTGTTCAGCCCTTTGTTCTTCAACTGTGGTTGTTTTTAATGGGCTTTCTAAATAAAGATGGTACGGTATGAAAGTGGTCCCTGGTGTAAAAAAAGGGTTGGGGGACCCCTGATGTAGACCACAAGGAAGAAGAACAAAAAACCGAACACGACCCTTTCTAAAGTAAAGCTGAAATGTGTTCAGACGTCAACGAGTGCAGCAAGAAGCCGTGCGAGAACGGGGGCGTGTGTGTGGACCTCCTGGATGACTTCTACTGCGACTGTGTGGACAACTGGAAAGGGAAAAGGTGCAACTCACGTGAGTTTGGTCGTGCGTCTTCGCCAGCCAGCCAGCAGTCGACACAAACACATCCTCATCCTTGTTTGTTGCCGCCCCCTGCAGGTGAGAGTCAGTGCGACGCCAGCACCTGCCGCAACGGAGGAACATGTTACGACCACGGGGACGCCTTCCTGTGCCGCTGCCCCCCCGGTTGGCATGGCAACACCTGCAACACGGGTGAGACGCCGATCCTCACTTTCACACCTGATTACTTATCACCTTTGAACAAACATGTTTTATCACCTTTTAACAGTTTTCATCTTTGACAAAAAAAAACATGTTTTATCACCTTTTGACATTTTTCATCTTTTAAGATTCTTAGTCTTTTAACAAACATGTTTTTTCACCTTTGAATAGTCTTCATCTTCTAACAAACATGTTTTATCTCCCTTTAACATTTTTATCTTTTAACAAACATGTTTTATCACCTTTGAATAGTCGTCATCTTCTAACAAACATGTTTTATCTCCTTTTAACATTCTTCATCTTTTAACAAACATGTTTATCACATTTTAACATTCTTTATCATTTAAGTGTCTTAATTTTTTAACATACGTTTTATCCCTTTTTAACATTCATCATCTTTTAATATGTTTCATCACCTTTAAACATTTTGCATTTTTAACAAACATGTTTTATCACATTTTAACGATCTTCATCTTTTAACAAACATGTTTTATCACCTTTTGACATTCTTCATCTTTTAAGATACTTCATCTTTTAACAAACGTGTTTATCACTTTCTAACATTCTTCATTTTTTAACAAACATGTTTTGTCACATTTTAATGATCTTCATCTTTTAATCAACATGTTTTATCACCTTTTGACATTCTTTATCTTTTAAGATTCTTAATCTTTTAACAAACATGTTTATCACTTTCTAACATTCATCATCTTTTAATGTGTTTCATCACCTTTTAACATTGTCAATTTTTAACAAACATGTTTTATCACCTTTGAACATTCTTCATCTTTTAACAAACATGTTTTATCTCCTTTTAACATTCTTCATCTTTTAAAAAACATGTTTATCACATGTTAACGTTCTTTATCTTTTAAGCGTCTTAATCTTTTAACATACGTTTTATCCCTTTTTAACATTCATCATCTTTTAATATGTTTCATCACCTTTAAACATTTTGCATTTTTAACAAACATGTTTTATCACATTTTAACGATCTTCATCTTTTAACAAACATGTTTTATCACCTTTTGACATTCTTCATCTTTTAAGATACTTAATCTTTTAACAAACGTGTTTATCACTTTCTAACATTCTTCATCTTTTAACAAACATGTTTTGTCACATTTTAACGATCTTCATCTTTTAATCAACATGTTTTATCACCTTTTGACATTCTTTATCTTTTAAGATTCTTAATCTTTTAACAAACATGTTTATCACTTTCTAACATTCTTCATCTTTTAACAAACATGTTTATCACATTTTAACATTCTTTATCTTTTAAGAGTCTTAATCTTTTAACATACGTTTTAACCCCTTTTAACATTCATCATCTTTTAATGTGTTTCATCACCTTTTAACATTGTGCATTTTTAACAAACATGTTTTATCACCTTTGAACATTCTTCATCTTTTAACAAACATGTTTTATCACATTTTAACAATGTTCATCTTTTAACAAACATGTTTTATCACCTTTGAATAGTCTTCATCTTTTAACAAACATGTTTTATCTCCTTTTAACATTCTTCATCTTTTAAAAAACATGTTTATCACATGTTAACGTTCTTTATCTTTTAAGTGTCTCAATCTTTTAACATACGTTTTATCCCTTTTTAACATTCATCATCTTTTAATATGTTTCATCACCTTTAAACATTTTGCATTTTTAACAAACATGTTTTATCACCTTTTAACATTCGTCATCTTTTAACAAACATGTTTTATCACATTTTAACGATCTTCATCTTTTAACAAACATGTTTTATCACCATTTGACATTCTTCATCTTTTAAGATACTTAATTTTTTAACAAACGTGTTTATCACTTTCTAACATTCTTCATCTTTTAACAAACATGTTTTGTCACATTTTAACGATCTTCATCTTTTAATCAACATGTTTTATCACCTTTTGACATTCTTTATCTATTAAGATTCTTAATCTTTTAACAAACATGTTTATCACTTTCTAACATTCTTCATCTTTTAACAAACATGTTTTGTCACATTTTAACGATCTTCATCTTTTAATCAACATGTTTTATCACCTTTTGACATTCTTTATCTTTTAAGATTCTTAATCTTTTAACAAACGTGTTTATCACTTTCTAAAATTCTTCATCTTTTAACAAACATGTTTATCACATTTTAACATTCTTTATCTTTTAAGAGTCTTAATCTTTTAACATACGTTTTATCCCCTTTTAACATTCATCATCTTTTAATGTGTTTCATCACCTTTTAACATTGTCCATTTTTAACAAACATGTTTTATCACCTTTGAACATTCTTCATCTTTTAACAAACACGTTTTATCACATTTTAGCAATGTTCATCTTTTAACAAACATGTTTTATCACATTTTATCAATGTTCATCTTTTAACAAACATGTTTTATCACCTTTGAATAGTCTTCATCTTTTAACAAACATGTTTTATCTCCTTTTAACATTCTTCATCTTTTAACAAACATGTTTATCACATGTTAACGTTCTTCATCTTTTAAGTGTCTTAATCTTTTAACATACGTTTTATCCCTTATTAACATTCATCATCTTTTAATATGTTTCATTACCTTTAAACATTTTGCATTTTTAACAAACATGTTTTATCACCTTTTAACATTCGTCATCTTTTAACAAACATGTTTTATCACATTTTAACGATCTTCATCTTTTAACAAACATGTTTTATCACCTTTTGACATTCTTCATCTTTTAAGATACTTAATCTTTTAACAAACGTGTTCATCACTTTCTAACATTCTTCATCTTTTAACAAACATGTTTCTCACATTTTAACATTCTTTATCTTTTAAGAGTCTTAATCTTTTAACATACGTTTTATCCCCTTTTAACATTCATCATCTTTTAATGTGTTTCATCACCTTTTAACCTTGTCCATTTTTAACAAACATGTTTTATCACCTTTGAACATTCTTCATCTTTTAACAAACATGTTTTATCACATTTTAACAATGTTCATCTTTTAACAAACATGTTTTATCACCTTTGAATAATCTTCATCTTTTAACAAACATGTTTTATCTCCTTTTAACATTCTTCATCTTTTAAAAAACATGTTTATCACATGTTAACGTTCTTTATCTTTTAAGCCTCTTAATCTTTTAACATACGTTTTATCCCTTTTTAACATTCATCATCTTTTAATATGTTTCATCACCTTTAAACATTTTGCATTTTTAACAAACATGTTTTATCACCTTTTAACATTCGTCATCTTTTAACAAACATGTTTTATCACATTTTAACGATCTTCATCTTTTAACAAACATGTTTTATCACCTTTTGACATTCTTCATCTTTTAAGATACTTAATCTTTTAACAAACGTGTTTATCACTTTCTAACATTCTTCATCTTTTAACAAACATGTTTTGTCACATTTTAACGATCTTCATCTTTTAATCAACATGTTTTATCACCTTTTGACATTCTTTATCTTTTAAGATTCTTAATCTTTTAACAAACGTGTTTATCACTTTCTAACATTCTTCATCTTTTAACAAACATGTTTATCACATTTTAACATTCTTTATCTTTTAAGAGTCTTAATCTTTTAACATACGTTTTATCCCTTTTTAATATTAATCATCTTTTAATGTGTTTCATCACCTTTTAACATTGTGCATTTTTAACAAACATGTTTTATCACCTTTGAACATTCTTCATCTTTTAACAAACATGTTTTATCACATTTAAACAATGTACATCTTTTAACAAACATGTTTTATCACCTTTTAACATTCGTCATCTTTTAACAAACATGTTTTATCACATTTTAACGATCTTCATCTTTTAACAAACATGTTTTGTCACATTTTAACGATCTTCATCTTTTAATCAACATGTTTTATCACCTTTTGACATTCTTTTATCTTTTAAGATTCTTAATCTTTTAACAAACGTGTTTATCACTTTCTAACATTCTTCATCTTTTAACAAACATGTTTTATCACATTTGAATAGTCTTCATCATTTAACAAACATGTTTTATCTCCTTTTAACATTCTTCATCTTTTAACAAACATGTTTTATCACATTTTAACGATCTTCATCTTTTAACAAACATGTTTTATCACCTTTTGACATTCTTCATCTTTTAAGATTCTTAATCTTTTAACAAACATGTTTATCTCCTTTAAACATTCTTCATCTTTTAACAAACATGTTTAGCACATTTTAACATTCTTCATCTTTTAAGTGTCTCAATCTTTTAACATACATGTTTCATCCCTTTTTAACATTCATCATATTTTAATGTTTCATCACCTTTTAACATTTTGCATTTTTAACAAACATGTTTTATCACCTTTTAACATTCGTCATCTTTTAACAAACATGTTTTATCACATTTTAACGATCTTCATCTTTTAACAAACATGTTTTATCACCTTTTGAAATTCTTCATCTTTAAAGATTCTTAATCTTTTAACAAACATGTTTATAACTTTCTAACATCGTTCATCTTTTAACAAACATGTTTTTTCACCTTTGAAGTCTTCATCTTCTAACAAACATGTTTTATCTCCTTTTAACATTCTTCATCTTTTAACAAACATGTTTATCACATTTTAACATTCTTCATCTTTAAGTGTCTTAAGCTTTTAACATACATGTTTTATCCCTTTTTAACATTCATCATCTTTTAATGTGTTTCATCACCTTTGAACATTCTTCATCTTTTAACAAACATGTTTTATCACATTTTAACAATGTTCATCTTTTAACAAACATGTTTTATCACCTTTGAATAGTCTTCGTCTTTTAACAAACATGTTTTATCTCCTTTTAACATTCTTCATCTTTTAATAAACATGTTTATCACATTTTAACGTTCTTTATCTTTTAAGAGTCTTAATCTTTTAACATACGTTTTATCCCTTTTTAACATTCATCATCTTTTAATATGTTTCATCACCTTTAAACATTTTGCATTTTTAACAAACATGTTTTATCACCTTTTAACATTCGTCATCTTTTAACAAACATGTTTTATCACCTTTGAACATTCTTCATCTTTTAACAAACATGTTTTATCACATTTTAACAATGTTCATCTTTTAACAAACATGTTTTATCACCTTTGAATAATCTTCATCTTTTAACAAACATGTTTTATCTCCTTTTAACATTCTTCATCTTTTAAAAAACATGTTTATCACATGTTAACGTTCTTTATCTTTTAAGCCTCTTAATCTTTTAACATACGTTTTATCCCTTTTTAACATTCATCATCTTTTAATATGTTTCATCACCTTTAAACATTTTGCATTTTTAACAAACATGTTTTATCACCTTTTAACATTCGTCATCTTTTAACAAACATGTTTTATCACATTTTAACGATCTTCATCTTTTAACAAACATGTTTTATCACCTTTTGACATTCTTCATCTTTTAAGATACTTAATCTTTTAACAAACGTGTTTATCACTTTCTAACATTCTTCATCTTTTAACAAACATGTTTTGTCACATTTTAACGATCTTCATCTTTTAATCAACATGTTTTATCACCTTTTGACATTCTTTATCTTTTAAGATTCTTAATCTTTTAACAAACGTGTTTATCACTTTCTAACATTCTTCATCTTTTAACAAACATGTTTATCACATTTTAACATTCTTTATCTTTTAAGAGTCTTAATCTTTTAACATACGTTTTATCCCTTTTTAATATTAATCATCTTTTAATGTGTTTCATCACCTTTTAACATTGTGCATTTTTAACAAACATGTTTTATCACCTTTGAACATTCTTCATCTTTTAACAAACATGTTTTATCACATTTAAACAATGTACATCTTTTAACAAACATGTTTTATCACCTTTTAACATTCGTCATCTTTTAACAAACATGTTTTATCACATTTTAACGATCTTCATCTTTTAACAAACATGTTTTGTCACATTTTAACGATCTTCATCTTTTAATCAACATGTTTTATCACCTTTTGACATTCTTTTATCTTTTAAGATTCTTAATCTTTTAACAAACGTGTTTATCACTTTCTAACATTCTTCATCTTTTAACAAACATGTTTTATCACATTTGAATAGTCTTCATCTTTTAACAAACATGTTTTATCTCCTTTTAACATTCTTCATCTTTTAACAAACATGTTTTATCACATTTTAACGATCTTCATCTTTTAACAAACATGTTTTATCACCTTTTGACATTCTTCATCTTTTAAGATTCTTAATCTTTTAACAAACATGTTTATCTCCTTTAAACATTCTTCATCTTTTAACAAACATGTTTAGCACATTTTAACATTCTTCATCTTTTAAGTGTCTCAATCTTTTAACATACATGTTTCATCCCTTTTTAACATTCATCATATTTTAATGTTTCATCACCTTTTAACATTTTGCATTTTTAACAAACATGTTTTATCACCTTTTAACATTCGTCATCTTTTAACAAACATGTTTTATCACATTTTAACGATCTTCATCTTTTAACAAACATGTTTTATCACCTTTTGAAATTCTTCATCTTTAAAGATTCTTAATCTTTTAACAAACATGTTTATAACTTTCTAACATCGTTCATCTTTTAACAAACATGTTTTTTCACCTTTGAAGTCTTCATCTTCTAACAAACATGTTTTATCTCCTTTTAACATTCTTCATCTTTTAACAAACATGTTTATCACATTTTAACATTCTTCATCTTTAAGTGTCTTAAGCTTTTAACATACATGTTTTATCCCTTTTTAACATTCATCATCTTTTAATGTGTTTCATCACCTTTGAACATTCTTCATCTTTTAACAAACATGTTTTATCACATTTTAACAATGTTCATCTTTTAACAAACATGTTTTATCACCTTTGAATAGTCTTCGTCTTTTAACAAACATGTTTTATCTCCTTTTAACATTCTTCATCTTTTAATAAACATGTTTATCACATTTTAACGTTCTTTATCTTTTAAGAGTCTTAATCTTTTAACATACGTTTTATCCCTTTTTAACATTCATCATCTTTTAATATGTTTCATCACCTTTAAACATTTTGCATTTTTAACAAACATGTTTTATCACCTTTTAACATTCGTCATCTTTTAACAAACATGTTTTATCACATTTTAACATTCTTCATCTTTTAACAAACATGTTTTATCACATTTTAACAATGTTCATCTTTTAACAAACATGTTTTATCACCTTTTGAAATTCTTCATCTTTAAAGATTCTTAATCTTTTAACAAACATGTTTATAACTTTCTAACATCGTTCATCTTTTAACAAACATGTTTTTTCACCTTTGAAGTCTTCATCTTCTAACAAACATGTTTTATCTCCTTTTAACATTCTTCATCTTTTAACAAACATGTTTATCACATTTTAACATTCTTCATCTTTAAGTGTCTTAAGCTTTTAACATACATGTTTTATCCCTTTTTAACATTCATCATCTTTTAATCAACATGTTTTATCACCTTTTGACATTCTTTATCTTTTAAGATTCTCAATCTTTTAACAAACATGTTTATCACTTTCTAACATTCTTCATCTTTTAACAAACATGTTTTATCACCTTTGAATAGTCTTCATCTTCTAACAAACATGTTTTATCTCCTTTTAACATTCTTCATCTTTTAACAAACATGTTTTATCACATTTTAACGATCTTCATCTTTTAACAAATATGTTTTATCACCTTTTCACATTTTTCATCTTTTAAGATTCTTATTCTTTTAACAAACATGTGTATCTCCTTTTAACATTCTTCATCTTTTAACAAACATGTTTATCACATTTTAACATTCTTCATCTTTTAAGTGTCTCAATCTTTTAACATACATGTTTCATCCCTTTTTAACATTCATCATATTTTAATGTGTCATCACCTTTTAACATTTTGCATTTTTAACAAACATGTCTTATCACCTCTTAACATTCGTCATCTTTTAACAAACATGTTTTATCACCTTTTGAAATTCTTCATCTTTAAAGATTCTTAATCTTTTAACAAACATGTTTATCACTTTCTAACATTGTTCATCTTTTAACAAACATGTTTTTTCACCTTTGAATAGTCTTCATCTTCTAACAAACATGTTTTATATCCTTTTAACATTCTTCATCTTTTAACAAACATATTTATCACATTTTAACATTCTTCATCTTTAAATGTCTTAAGCTTTTAACATACAAGTTTTATCCCTTTTTAACATTCATCATCTTTTAATGTGTTTCATCACCTTTAAACATTTTGCATTTTTAACAAACATGTTTTATCACCTTTGAACATTCTTCATCTTTTAACAAACATGTTTTATCACATTTTAACAATGTTCATCTTTTAACAAACATGTTTTATCACCATTTAGCATTCTTCATCTTTAAAATAAAACATGTTTTATCACCTTTAGACATTCTTCATATTTTACCAACATGTTTTATCACTTTTTAACATTCTTCATCTTTTAACAAACATGTTCTATCACCTTTTGACATTCTTCATATTTTACAAACATGTTTTATCACCTTTTAACATTCTTCAGCATTTAACAAACATGTTTTATCACCTTTTAACATTATTCATCTTTTAACAAACATGTTTTATCATCTATAAACATTCATTATCTTTTAACAAACATGTTGTATCACCTTTTAACATTGTTTATCTTTTAACAAACATTTTTTTGCATATTTCAACACTTATCATCTTTTGACATTTGTCGCCTCTTAACAAACATGTTTTATCATCTTTTCACATTCTTCACTATTGAACATTCATCACCTTTTTTACATTTATCATATTCTAACAAACATATTCTACCATATTTTAACATCATTTATCTTTTAACAAAAATGTTTTATCACCTTTTAACATTCTTCATCTTTTAACAAAGATGTTTTTTTGCATATTTTTACGCTTATCATCTTTTGACATTTCTCATCTTTTAACAAACATGGTTTATCATCTTTTAACATTCTTTATCTTTTAACAAATATGTTGTTTTCATATTTTTATGCTTATCTTTTGACATTTGTCATCTTTTAACAAACATGTTTTATTATCTATAAACATTCATTATCTTCAAACAAAAATGTTTTATCACCTTTTAACATTCTTCATCTTTTAACATAGATGTTTTTTGCATATTTTCACGCTTATCATCTTTTGACATTCTTCATCTTTTAACAAACATGTTTTATCATCCATAAACATTCATTATCTTTTAACAAACATGTTTTATCACCTTTTAACATTGTTCATCTTTTAACAAACTTTTTTTGCATATTTCAACACTTATCATCTTTTGACATTTGTCACCTTTTAACAAACATGTTTTATCATCTTTTCACATTCTTCTCTATTGAACATTCATCACCTTTTTACAATCATCATATTCTAACAAACATATTTTTCCATATTTTAACATTCGTCATCTTTTAATAAAAATGTTTATCACCTTTTAACATTTTTCATCTTTTAGCAAAGATGTTTTTTTGCATATTTTTATGCATATCATCTTTTGACATTTGTCATCTTTTAACAAACATGGTTTATCATCTTTTAACATTCAGCATCTTTTAACAAAGAGGTTTTTTGCATATTTTTACACTTATCATCTTTTGACATTTGTCATCTTTTAACAAACATGGTTTATGATCTTTTAACATCCTTCATCTTTTAACAAACATGTTTTATCATCTATAAACATTCATTATCTTTTAACGAACATGTTTTATCACCTTTTAACATTGTTCATCTTTTAACAAACCTTTTTTTTCATATTTCAACACTCATCATCTTTTGACATTCGTCCCCTTTTAACAAACATGTTTTATCATCTTTTCACATTCTTCACTATTGAACATTCATCACCTTTTTACAATCATCATATTCTAACAAACATATTTTACCATATTTTAACGTTCGTCATCTTTTAATAAAAATGTTTATCACCCTTTAACATTTTTCATCTTTTAACAAAGATGTTTTTTTGCATATTTTTACGCTTATCATCTTTTGACATTTGTCATCTTTTAACAACCATGGTTTATCATCTTTTAACATTCATCATCTTTTAACAATGATGTTTTTTGCATATTTTTACACTTATCATCTTTTGACATTTGTCATATTTTAACAAACATGGTTTATGATCTTTTAACATTCTTTATCTTTTAACAAACATGTTTTATCACCTTTTAACATTGTTCATTTTTTAACAAACGTTTTTTTGCATATTTCAACACTTATCATCTTTTGACATTTGTCACCGTTTAACAAACATGTTTTATCATCTTTTGACATTCTTCACTATTGAACATTCATCACCTTTTTACAATCATCATATTCTAACAAACATATTCTACCATATTTTAACGTTATTTATCTTTTAACAAAAATGTTTTATCAGCTATTAACATTCTTCATCTTTTAACAAAGATGTTTTTTTGCATATTTTTACGCTTATCTTTTGACATTTGTCATCTTTTAACAAACATGGTTTATCATCTTTTAACATTCTTTATCTTTTAACAAACATGTTCTATCACCTTTTGACATTCTTCATATTTTACAAACATGTTTTATCACCTTTTAACATTCTTCAGCATTTAACAAACATGTTTTATCACCTTTTAACATTATTCATCTTTTAACAAACATGTTTTATCATCTATAAACATTCATTATCTTTTAACAAACATGTTGTATCACCTTTTAACATTGTTTATCTTTTAACAAACATTTTTTTGCATATTTCAACACTTATCATCTTTTGACATTTGTCGCCTCTTAACAAACATGTTTTATCATCTTTTCACATTCTTCACTATTGAACATTCATCACCTTTTTTACATTTATCATATTCTAACAAACATATTCTACCATATTTTAACATCATTTATCTTTTAACAAAAATGTTTTATCACCTTTTAACATTCTTCATCTTTTAACAAAGATGTTTTTTTGCATATTTTTACGCTTATCATCTTTTGACATTTCTCATCTTTTAACAAACATGGTTTATCATCTTTTAACATTCTTTATCTTTTAACAAATATGTTGTTTTCATATTTTTATGCTTATCTTTTGACATTTGTCATCTTTTAACAAACATGTTTTATTATCTATAAACATTCATTATCTTCAAACAAAAATGTTTTATCACCTTTTAACATTCTTCATCTTTTAACATAGATGTTTTTTGCATATTTTCACGCTTATCATCTTTTGACATTCTTCATCTTTTAACAAACATGTTTTATCATCCATAAACATTCATTATCTTTTAACAAACTTGTTTTATCACCTTTTAACATTGTTCATCTTTTAACAAACTTTTTTTGCATATTTCAACACTTATCATCTTTTGACATTTGTCACCTTTTAACAAACATGTTTTATCATCTTTTCACATTCTTCTCTATTGAACATTCATCACCTTTTTACAATCATCATATTCTAACAAACATATTTTTCCATATTTTAACATTCGTCATCTTTTAATAAAAATGTTTATCACCTTTTAACATTTTTCATCTTTTAGCAAAGATGTTTTTTTGCATATTTTTATGCATATCATCTTTTGACATTTGTCATCTTTTAACAAACATGGTTTATCATCTTTTAACATTCAGCATCTTTTAACAAAGAGGTTTTTTGCATATTTTTACACTTATCATCTTTTGACATTTGTCATCTTTTAACAAACATGGTTTATGATCTTTTAACATCCTTCATCTTTTAACAAACATGTTTTATCATCTATAAACATTCATTATCTTTTAACGAACATGTTTTATCACCTTTTAACATTGTTCATCTTTTAACAAACCTTTTTTTTCATATTTCAACACTCATCATCTTTTGACATTCGTCCCCTTTTAACAAACATGTTTTATCATCTTTTCACATTCTTCACTATTGAACATTCATCACCTTTTTACAATCATCATATTCTAACAAACATATTTTACCATATTTTAACGTTCGTCATCTTTTAATAAAAATGTTTATCACCCTTTAACATTTTTCATCTTTTAACAAAGATGTTTTTTTGCATATTTTTACGCTTATCATCTTTTGACATTTGTCATCTTTTAACAACCATGGTTTATCATCTTTTAACATTCATCATCTTTTAACAATGATGTTTTTTGCATATTTTTACACTTATCATCTTTTGACATTTGTCATATTTTAACAAACATGGTTTATGATCTTTTAACATTCTTTATCTTTTAACAAACATGTTTTATCACCTTTTAACATTGTTCATTTTTTAACAAACGTTTTTTTGCATATTTCAACACTTATCATCTTTTGACATTTGTCACCGTTTAACAAACATGTTTTATCATCTTTTGACATTCTTCACTATTGAACATTCATCACCTTTTTACAATCATCATATTCTAACAAACATATTCTACCATATTTTAACGTTATTTATCTTTTAACAAAAATGTTTTATCAGCTATTAACATTCTTCATCTTTTAACAAAGATGTTTTTTTGCATATTTTTACGCTTATCTTTTGACATTTGTCATCTTTTAACAAACATGGTTTATCATCTTTTAACATTCTTTATCTTTTAACAAATATGTTTTTTTGCATATTTTTACGCTTATCATCTTTTGACATTTGTCATCTTTTAACAAACATGGTTTATCATCTTTTAACATTCTTTATCTTTTAACAAATATGTTTTTTTCATATTTTTATGCTTATCTTTTGACCTTTGTCATCTTTTAACAAACATGTTTTATTATCTATAAACATTCATTATCTCTAAACAAAAATGTTTTATCACCTTTTAACATTCTTCATCTTTTAACAAAGATGTTTTTTTGCATATTTTTACGCTTATCATCTTTTGACATTTGTCATCTTTTAACAAACATGGTTTATCATCTTTTAACATTCTTCATCTTTTAACAAAGATGTTTTTTTGCATATTTTTACGCTTATCATCTTTTGACATTTGTCATCTTTTAACAAACATGGTTTATCATCTTTTAACATTCTTCATCTTTTAACAAACATGTTTTTTTGCATATTTTTACGCTTATCATCTTTTGATATTTGTCATCTTTTAACAAACATGGTTTATCATCTTTTAACATTCTTCATCTTTTAACAAATATGTTTTTTTCATATTTTTATGCTTATCTTTTGACATTTGTCATCTTTTAACAAACATGTTTTATTATCTATAAACATTCATTATCTTTAAACAAAAATGTTTTATCACCTTTTAACATTCTTCATCTTTTAACAGATGTTTTTTGCATATTTTTACGCTTATCATCTTTTGACATTCTTCATCTTTTAACAAACATGTTTTATCATCTATAAACATTCATTATCTTTTAACAAACATGTTTTATCCCCCTTTAACATTTTTCAGCTTTTAACAAACAGGTTTTTTGCCTATTTTAACACTTATCATCTTTTGACATTTGTCATCTTTTAACAAACATGTTTTATAATTTTTTCACATTCTTCACTATTTAGCATTCATCATCTTTTTACAATCATCATATTCTAACAAACATATTTTACCATATTTTAACATTTTTCATTTTTTAACACATTTTTTTTATCACCTTTTAACATTTTTCATCTTTTAACAAACACGTTTTTTGCATATTTTAACACTTATCATCTTTTGACATTTGTCACCTTTTAACAAACATGTTTTATCACCTTTTATCCAAGGTGTTTTATCACCTTTTAACCAAGGTGTTTTATCACCTTTCATCCAAGATGTTTTATCACCTTTTAACGATAAGTTGTTGTGTTGTGTCCCAGTGAGAAACAGCACATGTCAGTCCAGTCCGTGTGAGAATGGCGGCACGTGTGTGGGCCGGCAGGACAACTTCTCCTGTGTCTGCAGGGATGGATGGGAGGGAGCCACCTGTGCACACAGTAAGTAAACACACATGCTGCTCACCTGCTCCTGCCCGGCACCACCTTCCTTCTCATGGGAACCTTTTCTTCCAGACGCTGACGACTGCAGCCCACACCCCTGGTGAGTGGACTTACTTGTCTCACTTAGCTCTCATGCTTACCTGTCTCACTTAGCTTTCATGCTTACCTGTCTCACTTAGCTCTCATGCTTACCTGTCTCACTTAGCTCTCATACCTACCTGTCTCACTTAACTCTCATGCCTACCTGTCTCACTTAGCTCTCATGCCTACCTATCTGACTTAGCTCTCATGCCAAGTCTCATGTCAACGTCTTACACTTAAGTCTTCGAACATGTTTATTTTGGTGTGCACACGGTTTAGAACATGTTTATTTTGGTGTGCACACGGTTTAGAACATGTTTATTTTGGTGTGCACACGGTTTAGAACATGTTTATTTTGGTGTGCGCACGGTTTAGAACATGTTTATTTTGGTGTGCACACGGTTTAGAACATGTTTATTTTGGTGTGCACACGGTTTAGAACATGTTTATTTTGGTGTGCACACGGTTTAGAACATGTTTATCTTGGTGTGCACACGGTTTAGAACATGTTTATTGTGGTGTGCACACGGTTGAGAACATGTTTATCTTGGTGTGCACAGTTTTTAAACACATAGATAAACATGCTCAAAACTGTGTGCACACAGTTTTAAACATGTTTATTTTGGTGTGCACACAGTTTTGAACAGGTCTATCTTGGTGTGCACGTGGTTTTGAGCATGTTTATCTTGGTGCACACAAGTTTTTTCAACACCAAGATAAACATGTTCAAAACTGTGTGCACACAATTTTAAACATGTTTATTTTGGTGTGCGCACCATTTTTAAACACCAAGATAAACATGTTCAAAACTGTGTGCACACAATTTTAAACATGTTCATTTTGGTGTGCACACCGTTTTTAAACACCAAGATAAACATGTTCAAAACTGTGTGCACACGGTTTTAAACATGTTTATTGTGGTGTGCACACGGTTTTCAACAGGTCCATCTTGGTGTGCACATGGTTTTGAACATGTTTATCTTGGTGTGCACACAGTTTTTAAACACATAGATAAACATGTTCAAAACTGTGTGCACACAGTTTTAAACATGTTTATTTTGGTGTGCACAAAGTTTTGAACAGGTCTATCTTGGTGTGCACGTGGTTTTGAGCATGTTTATCTTGGTGCACACAAGTTTTTCTAACACCAAGATAAACATGTTCAAAACTGTGTGCACACAATTTTAAACATTTTTATTTTGGTGTGCACACCGTTTTTAAACACCAAGATAAACAGGTTCAAAACTGTTTGCACACGGCTTTAAACATGTTTATTTTGGTGTGCACACGGTTTTTTAAACATGTTTATCATGGTGTGCACACAGTTTTGAACGTGTTTATCTTTGTGTGCGCACGGCATTGAACATGTTTATCATGGTGTGCACACAGTTTTGAACGTGTTTATCTTTGTGTGCGCACGGCATTGAACATGTTTATTTTGGTGTGCACACGGTTTTTTAAACATGTTTATCATGGTCTGCACACCGTTTTGAACATGTTTATCTTGGTGTGCACATGGTTTTGAACACCAAGATAAATATGTTCAAAACTGTTTGCACACGGCTTTAAACATGTTTATCTTGGTGTGCACACGGTTTGGATCATGTTTATCTTGTTGTGCGCACGGTTTTGAACATGTTTATCTTGGTGCGAACACAGTTTTGAACATGTTTATCTTGGTGTGCACAGTTTTCAACATGTTTATCTTGGTGTGCACACGGTTTTGAGCATGTTTACCTTGGTTTGGACATGGTTTCGAACATGTTTATCTTGGTGTGCACAATTTCGAACCAACATGTTTATCTTGTTGTGCACAGTTTTTAACATGTTTATCTTGGTGTGCACACAGTTTTGAACATGTTTATCTTGGTGTGCACAATTTCGAACATGTTTATCTTGGTATGCGCACAGTTTTGAACGTGTTTATCTTGGTATGCGCACAGTTTTGAACGTGTTTATTTTGGTGTGGACACAGTTTTAACATGTTTATCTTGGTGGACGGTTTTGTACATGTTTAGCTTGGTGTGCACACGGTTTTGAGCATGTTTATCTTGGTGTGCACACGGTTTTAAACGTGTTTATTTTGGTGTGCACACGGTTTTGAACGTGTTTATCATGGTGTGCAGACAGTTTTGAACATGTTTATCTTGGTGTGCACACAGTTTTGAACGTGTTTATTTTGGTGTGGACACAGTTTTAACATGTTTATCTTGGTGTGCACAGTTTTCAACATGTTTATCTTGGTGGACGGTTTTGTACATGTTTAGCTTGGTGTGCACACGGTTTTGAGCATGTTTATCTTGGTGTGCACACGGTTTTAAACATGTTTATTTTGGTGTGCACACGGTTTTGAACATGTTTATCTTGGTGTGCACACAGTTTTGAACATGTTTATCATGGTGTGCACACAGTTTTGAACATGTTTATCTTGGTGTGCACACAGTTTTGAACATGTTTATCATGGTGTGCACACAGTTTTGAACATGTTTATCATGGTGTGCACACAGTTTTGAACATGTTTATCTTGTTGTGCACAGTTTTTAGCATGTTTATCTTGGTGTGCACATTTCTGAACATGTTTATCTTGGTGCGCACACGGTTTTGAACATGTTTATTTTGGTGTGCACACGATTCCAAATGTGTTTATTTTGGTGTGCACACAGTTTTGAACATGTTTATCTTGGTGTGCACACATTTTTGAACATGTTTATCTTGGTGTGCACACAGTTTTAAACATGTTTATTTTGGTGTGCACACCGTTTTTTGAACATGTTTATCTTGGTGTGCACACGGTTTTGAGCATGTTTATCTTGGTGTGAACACAGTTTTGAACATGTTTATCTTGGTGTGCTCAGTTTTGAACATGTTTATCTTGGTGTGCACAATTTTGAACATGTTTATCTTGGTGTGCACACGGTTTTGAGCATGTTTATCTTGGTGTGCACAATTTTGAAAATATTTATCTTGGTGTGAACACAGTTTTGAACATGTTTATCTTGGTGTGAACACAGTTTTGAACGTGTTTATCTTGGTGTGAACACAGTTTTGAACATGTTTATCTTGGTGTGCACAGTTTTCAACATGTTCATCTTGGTGGACGGTTTTGTACATGTTTAGCTTGGTGTGCACACGGTTTTGAGCATGTTTATCTTGGTGTGCACACGGTTTTAAACATGTTTATTTTGGTGTGCACACGGTTTTAAACGTGTTTATCATGGTGTGCAGACAGTTTTGAACATGTTTATCTTGGTGTGCACACAGTTTTGAACATGTTTATCATGGTGTGCACACAGTTTTGAACGTGTTTATTTTGTTGTGGACACAGTTTTAACATGTTTATCTTGGTGTGCACAGTTTTCAACATGTTTTTCTTGGTGGACGGTTTTGTACATGTTTAGCTTGGTGTGCACACGGTTTTGAGCATGTTTATCTTGGTGTGCACACGGTTTTAAACATGTTTATTTTGGTGTGCACACGGTTTTGAACATGTTTATCTTGGTGTGCACACAGTTTTGAACATGTTTATCATGGTGTGCACACAGTTTTGAACATGTTTATCTTGGTGTGCACACAGTTTTGAACATGTTTATCATGGTGTGCACACAGTTTTGAACATGTTTATCATGGTGTGCACACAGTTTTGAACATGTTTATCTTGTTGTGCACAGTTTTTAGCATGTTTATCTTGGTGTGCACATTTCTGAACATGTTTATCTTGGTGCGCACACGGTTTTGAACATGTTTATTTTGGTGTGCACACGATTCCAAATGTGTTTATTTTGGTGTGCACACAGTTTTGAACATGTTTATCTTGGTGTGCACACATTTTTGAACATGTTTATCTTGGTGTGCACACAGTTTTAAACATGTTTATTTTGGTGTGCACACCGTTTTTTGAACATGTTTATCTTGGTGTGCACACGGTTTTGAGCATGTTTATCTTGGTGTGAACACAGTTTTGAACATGTTTATCTTGGTGTGCTCAGTTTTGAACATGTTTATCTTGGTGTGCACAATTTTGAACATGTTTATCTTGGTGTGCACACGGTTTTGAGCATGTTTATCTTGGTGTGCACAATTTTGAAAATATTTATCTTGGTGTGAACACAGTTTTGAACATGTTTATCTTGGTGTGAACACAGTTTTGAACGTGTTTATCTTGGTGTGAACACAGTTTTGAACATGTTTATCTTGGTGTGCACAGTTTTCAACATGTTCATCTTGGTGGACGGTTTTGTACATGTTTATCTTGGTGTGCACACGGTTTTAAACATGTTTATTTTGGTGTGCACACGGTTTTAAACGTGTTTATCATGGTGTGCAGACAGTTTTGAACATGTTTATCTTGGTGTGCACACAGTTTTGAACATGTTTATCATGGTGTGCACACAGTTTTGAACGTGTTTATTTTGGTGTGGACACAGTTTTAACATGTTTATCTTGGTGTGCACAGTTTTCAACATGTTTATCTTGGTGGACGGTTTTGTACATGTTTAGCTTGGTGTGCACACGGTTTTGAGCATGTTTATCTTGGTGTGCACACGGTTTTAAACATGTTTATTTTGGTGTGCACACGGTTTTGAACATGTTTATCTTGGTGTGCACACAGTTTTGAACATGTTTATCATGGTGTGCACACAGTTTTGAACATGTTTATCTTGGTGTGCACACAGTTTTGAACATGTTTATCATGGTGTGCACACAGTTTTGAACATGTTTATCATGGTGTGCACACAGTTTTGAACATGTTTATCTTGTTGTGCACAGTTTTTAGCATGTTTATCTTGGTGTGCACATTTCTGAACATGTTTATCTTGGTGCGCACACGGTTTTGAACATGTTTATTTTGGTGTGCACACGATTCCAAATGTGTTTATTTTGGTGTGCACACAGTTTTGAACATGTTTATCTTGGTGTGCACACATTTTTGAACATGTTTATCTTGGTGTGCACACAGTTTTAAACATGTTTATTTTGGTGTGCACACCGTTTTTTGAACATGTTTATCTTGGTGTGCACACGGTTTTGAGCATGTTTATCTTGGTGTGAACACAGTTTTGAACATGTTTATCTTGGTGTGCTCAGTTTTGAACATGTTTATCTTGGTGTGCACAATTTTGAACATGTTTATCTTGGTGTGCACACGGTTTTGAGCATGTTTATCTTGGTGTGCACAATTTTGAAAATATTTATCTTGGTGTGAACACAGTTTTGAACATGTTTATCTTGGTGTGAACACAGTTTTGAACGTGTTTATCTTGGTGTGAACACAGTTTTGAACATGTTTATCTTGGTGTGCACAATTTCGAACATGTTTATCTAGGTGTGCGCACAGTTTTGAACATGTTTATCTTGTTGTGCAGTTTTTAGCATGTTTATCTTGGTGTGCACATTTCTGAACATGTTTATCTTGGTGCGCACACGGTTTTGAACATGTTTATTTTGGTGTGCACACGATTTCAAATGTGTTTATTTTGGTGTGCACACAGTTTTGAACATGTTTATCTTGGTGTGCACACATTTTTGAACATGTTTATCTTGGTGTGCACACAGTTTTAAACATGTTTATTTTGGTGTGCACACCGTTTTTTGAACATGTTTATCTTGGTGTGCACACGGTTTTGAGCATGTTTATCTTGGTGTGAACACAGTTTTGAACATGTTTATCTTGGTGTGCTCAGTTTTGAACATGTTTATCTTGGTGTGCACAATTTTGAACATGTTTATCTTGGTGTGCACACGGTTTTGAGCATGTTTATCTTGGTGTGCACAATTTTGAAAATGTTTATCTTGGTGTGAACACAGTTTTGAACATGTTTATCTTGGTGTGAACACAGTTTTGAACGTGTTTATCTTGGTGTGCACAATTTCGAACATGTTTATCTAGGTGTGCGCACAGTTTTGAACATGTTTATCTTGTTGTGCACAGTTTTTAGCATGTTTATCTTGGTGTGCACATTTCTGAACATGTTTATCTTGGTGCGCACACGGTTTTGAACATGTTTATTTTGGTGTGCACACGATTTCAAATGTGTTTATTTTGGTGTGCACACCGTTTTAAACGTCTTCATCATGGTGTGCGCCCGGATTTGAACGTGTTTATCTTGGTGTGCACACGGTTTTGAACATGTTTATCTTGGTTCCCACAGTTTTGAACATGTTTATCTTGGTGTGCACACAGTTTTAAACATGTTTATTTTGGTGTGCACAAGGTTTTAAACCTTTTCATTTTGGTGTGAACACAGTTTTGAACATGTTTATCTTGGTGTGCACACGGTTTTGAACATGTTTATCTTGGTGCCCACAGTTTTGAACATGTTTTGAACATGTTTTGAACATGTTTATCTTGGTGTGCACATGGTTTTAAATGTGTTTATCTTAGTGTGAACACAGTTTTGAACATGTTTATTTTGGTGTGCACACGGTTTTGAACATGTTTGTCTTGGTTCCTGGACTGCCGGTGTACAACTTTAATCCTAGAGGACATTCTAGCAACAGCAGGACAAAAAAAGGGTGTTTCACACACGAGTCAAAAGGGACAAAAGCCCACCCGCCCCCACCGTAATGATTGACAGGTGGATTAGTGGTGGGAGGTGGAGAAGTTCTTCCACCATTGACTGCTGCAAACCTGTGGGCAGTTCTCAGCAGGTGGTCATTGGTGATTTCCATATGAAGTGTAGACATTGATCAGGGATCAGTTTTTGGTCCCGGCGGCGCCCCCACCCACAGTTAAAGGGTGGGGGCGCCAGGTGTAGGATTGTGTTCTGAGACCCAAAAACCTGTCAGAATTTACTAGAACAGTGATTCTTCAACTGTGGTAAACACCTAGCTCGTGGTCCCTTAATTATGGGCCCGTTGCCAAGCAAAAGCCCACTATGGGCTAATTATGGGCCTGCTGCCAAGCAAGAGCCCATACAGGGGTAATTATGGGCCTGCTGACATGCAAGAGGCCATTATGGACTAACTATGGGCCTGCGGCGAGGCACGAGCCCATTATGGGCTTTTTATGGGCCTGGTGCCAAGCAACAGCCCTTTATGGCCTACTTATGGGCTTGCTGCCAAGCAAGAGCCCGTTATATGTTAATTATGGGCCTGCTGTCAAGCAAGAGCCCATTATGGGCTAATTATGGGTCTGCTGCTAAGCAAGAGACCATTATGGGCTAGTCATGGGCCTGCTGCCAAGCAAGAGCCCATTATTGGGTACTTATGGGCCTGCTACAAAGCAAGAGTCCATTATGGGCCTGCTGCCAGGCCCATAATGGACTCTAGCATAAAACATGAACATGCTAAAATTAACATGATGACATAGGAAAAGTTAGGTATTAAATTGCACTACTTTTAGCTGTAAACATATACAATTAGCTAAAAAGCTATCATAAAATGTTAGCATGTTATATAAGAGACATTACCATACACCCATTATGGAAGCAAGTATGAAAAAGCATAAATTTTAGGCTAAAACATACAAAATGAGCTAAAAAAAAAAAACTAGCATAAAACATTAGCATGCTAATGTTTTATGCTAGTTTTTTAACTCATTTTGTTTGTCAAAACCTAAAATTTATGGTTTTGATACTTGGCTAATTTTATATGTTTACACCTAAAAATAGTGTAATTTAATACTTAGCACCATCTTAGCAGTAGGTTAACTTGTCATAATGCTAATATTAGCAGGCTAATGTTTTATGCTAGCTTTTTAACTAATTTTGTTTGTCTAAACCTAAAATTCATGGTTTTGATACTTGGCTAATTTTATATGTTAACACCTAAAAATAGTGTAATTTAATATTTGGCACCATCTTAGAAGTAGGTTAACTTGTCATAATGCTAATATTAGCATGCTAATGTTTTATGCTAGCTTTTTAACTAATTTTGTTTGTCTAAACCTAAAATTCCTGGTATTGATACTTGGCTAATTTTATATTTTTACACCTAAAAATACTGGAATTTAATGCTTGGCCCCATCTTACAAGTATGCTAACTTATCCTATGTCATCATGCTAACGTTAGCATGCTGATGATTTATGCTACATTTTTATAAGATCGTTGATTTTGAATCTTGGCGCCGTCCTGGAAGTATGTTTAACATCCCTTGTATTTGCAAGCTATTGTTAGCATGCTAGAATTTTATGATAGCTTTTTAGCTAATTTTGTATGTTTACACCTAAAAATGCAAATTAATACACGGTTAACAAAATGTGTTTGTTTAAATCTAAAATTAATTGTTTTTGATACTTGGCACCATAATGGAGGTATGCTAACGTCTCTCATAATAGCATGCTAACATTTTATGATAGCTTTTTCGCTAATTGTATATATTTATAGCTAAAAGTTGTGTAATTTAATACCTAACTTTTCCTATGTCATCATGTTAATGTTAGCATGTTCATGTTTTATGTTACATTTTTAACTTATTTTGTTTGTTCAAACCTAAAAATCATGGAATTTGATGCTAGGCACCAACTTGGAAGTGTGCTAATGTGTCTTATATTAGCATGTTAATGTTTATTGATAGCTTGTTAGCTAATTTTGTATTTTTGCACCTAAAAGTAGTGGGATTTAATGCTTAGCGCTATCTTTGAAGTTGCTTACTTGTCCTATGTCATCATGCTAATGTTAGCATGCTGATGTTTTATGCTAGACTTTTATAAGATCACGGATTTTGATTCTTGGTGCCGTGTTGGAAGTATGCTAACGTCTCTTATATTAGCATGCTAACGTTTTCATTCGAACATATTTTGATGGCTTTTTAGCTAATTTTGTATGTTTACACCTGAAAATAGTACAAATACACGGTTTATGCTAGCTTTTTGACAAAATGTGTTTGTTTAAATCTAAAATTCCTCGTTTTTTTATACTTGGCGCCATCTTGGAAGTATGGTAACTGTCTCTTATATTAGCATTCTATTGTTACATGCTAACATTTTATGATAGCTTTTTTTATATGTTCACACCAATTTATTAATTGGTACTATCTTAGAAGTATTTTAACTTGTCCTGTGTCATAATGCTAATGTTTTATGCTAGCGTTTTAACTAATTATGTTTGTTTAAACCTAAAATTCATTGGATTTGATACTTGGCGCCACCTGGGAAGTACGCTAACGTCTTTTATATTAGCATGCTAACATTTTAAGATAACTTTTTAGCTAATTTTGTATGTTTACATCTCAAAATAGTGCGATTTCATACTTGCCATTATTTTAGAAGTATGCTAACTTGTCCTATGTCAGTCGTGATGCTAACATTTTATGCCAACTTCAAGTAATTTTGTTTGTTTACAACTAAAATTCATGGATTTTGATACTTGGCCCCATCTTGGGAGTATGCGATCGTCACATATATTAGCATGGTAACGTTTGCATTCTAAAAATTTTTGATGGCTTTTTAGCAAATTTTATGTGTTTACTCCTCAAAGTAGTGCAACTTAATATTTGGCACCATCTTAGAAGTATGCTAACTTGTCCTATGTCATCGTGCTAACGTTAGTGTGCTAACAATTTAGGCTACCTTTTTTAACTCATTTTGTTTCTAACTAAAATTCATGGATTTTAACGCTTGGCGCCACCTGGGAAGTATGCTAACGTCTTTTATATTAGCATGCTAACATTTTAAGATAACTTTTTAGCTAATTTTGTATGTTTACATCTCAAAATAGTGCCATTTCATACTTGCCATTATTTTAGAAGTATGCTAACTTGTCCTATGTCAGTCGTGATGCTAACATTTTATGCCAACTTCAAGTAATTTTGTTTGTTTACAACTAAAATTCATGGATTTTGATACTTGGCGCCATCTTGGATTAATAATAATAAAAATAATGGATTAGATTTATATCGCGCTTTTCTATTACTAGATACTCAAAGTGCTCAAAGCCTCTTATGTTAGCATGTTAGTGCTGTGTCCGCTCATGTTTGTGTTCTTGTCCTCCCGCAGCTACAACGGAGGCAAATGTGTCGACGGCGAGAACTGGTTCCGCTGCGAATGTGCCCCCGGTTTCGCCGGACCAGACTGCCGCATCAGTGAGTGTGCTTGGGAACTCGGTGTTGGGAGCGGGCGTCGCAAAGGTCAGGGGCCGCGACGGGGAGGGCCGGGGGGTTGAGGTCCGGCTGATTGTTTCGGGACGACAGATTAGGAAGCCTTTGAGGACCATGGTTTTAACCTTTCCCCCCTCAGCTGATCCCAGGTCAGCTCCATCAGATGGATCAGTGTGTTCTCCCGCGGCTTTCTTGCGGGAAAATAACCACGTCTTAGAAGCAAATATTTCATGTTGTTTTAGGCTGTACTTACTTCTGGGCATCAATCTTCTGGAAACGATCAAGTTTTCAAACGACAATTCCTATTTTCAATGCTCAGTCAGACTGGGAGAGTTAGCTAGTAGCTAACTGTATCTCGATACAGTTAACTAGGAGCTAACTGTATCGCCATACTGTGTCAAAAAGTCGAAAAAAGTGTTTTGTTATTAAGTCGGAATTTTTTCAAAGAATCAAATATCTGGATTTTTTTCTAATTGTCAAAAAGTCTGGTTTTTTTGTAAGTGTCAAAAAGTCTGAATGTTTTTTGTCAAAAAGTGTGGATTTTTTCTAGGTGTCCAAAGACCGGGATTTTTTTCCCCAAGTGTCAAAAAAATCTGGATTTTATTCTAAATGTCGAAAAGTCTGAATTTTTTTTCTCAAAAAGTCTTGATTTTTTTCCAAGTATCAAAAAGTCGGGATTTTTTTGTAATTGTCAAGAAGTCTGATTTTTTTTGTCAAAAAGTGGATTTTTTTCTAGGTGTCAAAAAAATCGGGATTTTTATCTCAGTGTCAAAAAGTCGGAATTTTTTCTAGGTGTCAAAAAATCTGGATTTTTTTCCAAGTGTCAAAAAAATTGGGATTTTTATCCAAGTGTCAAAAAGTCTGGATTTTTTCTAACTGTATCGCCAAGTCTGCATTTTTTTCTAAGTGTCAAAAAGTTTGAAATTTTTGGGTCAAAAGTCTTGATTTTTTCCAGGTGTTAAAAAAATCTGGATTTTTTTGTAAGTGTCAAAAAAGTTGGAATTTTTCTGGTCAAAAAGTCTGGATTTTTTTCTAGGTGTCAAAAAATCGGGATTTTTATCTCAGTGTCAAAAAGTCGGAATTTTTTCTAGGTGTCAAAAAATCAGGATTTTTTTCCAAGTGTCAAAAAAATTGGGATTTTTATATGTGTCAAAAAGTCTGGATTTTTTCTAACTGTATCGCCAAGTCTGCATTTTTTTCTAAGTGTCAAAAAGTCTGAATGTTTTTTGTCAAAAAGTCTGGATTTTTTCTAACTGTATCGCCAACCCTGCATTTTTTTCTAAGTGTCAAAAAGTTAGAATTTTTTGGGTCAAAAGTCTTGATTTTTTCCAGGTGTTAAAAAAATCTGGATTTTTTTGTAAGTGTCAAAAAAGTTGGAATTTTTCTGGTCAAAAAGTCTGGATTTTTTTCTAGGTGTCAAAAAATCGGGATTTTTATCTCAGTGTCAAAAAGTCGGAATTTTTTCTAGGTGTCAAAAAATCAGGATTTTTTTCCAAGTGTCAAAAAAATTGGGATTTTTATATGTGTCAAAAAGTCTGGATTTTTTCTAACTGTATCGCCAAGTCTGCATTTTTTTCTAAGTGTCAAAAAGTCTGAATGTTTTTTGTCAAAAAGTGTGTATTTTTTCTAGGTGTCCAAAGACCGGGATTTTTTTTCCCAAGTGTCAAAAAAATCTGGAGTTTATTCTAAATGTCAAAAAGTCAGAATTTTTTTTCTCAAAAAGTCTTGATTTTTTTCCAAGTATCAAAAAGTCGGGATTATTTGTAATTGTCAAGAAGTCTGAATTTTTTTGTCAAAAAGTGGATTTTTTCTAGGTGTCAAAAAATCTGGATTTTTTTCCAAGTGTCAAAAAAATTGGGATTTTTATCTAAGTGTCAAAAAGTCTGGATTTTTTCTAACTGTATCGCCAAGTCTGCATTTTTTTCTAAGTGTCAAAAAGTCTGAATGTTTTTTGTCAAAAAGTGTGTATTTTTTCTAGGCGTCCAAAGACCGGGATTTTTTTCCCCAAGTGTCAAAAAAATCGGGATTTTATTGTAAATGTCAAAAAGTCTGAATTTTTTTTCTCAAAAAGTCTTGATTTTTTTCCAAGTATCAAAAAATCGGGATTATTTGTAATTGTCAAGAAGTCTGAATTTTTTTGTCAAAAAGTGGATTTTTTTCTAGGTGTCAAAAAATCTGGATTTTATTCTAAGTGTCAAAAAAATCGGGATTTTTATCTCAGTGTCAAAAAGTCGGAATTTTTTCTAGGTGTCAAAAAATTGGGATTTTTTTCCTAGTGTCAAAAAAATTGGGATTTTTATCTAAGTGTCAAAAAGTCTGGATTTTTTCTAACTGTATCGCCAAGTCTGCATTTTTTTCTAAGTGTCAAAAAGTCTGAATGTTTTTTGTCAAAAAGTGTGTATTTTTTCTAGGTGTCCAAAGACCGGGATTTTTTTTCCCAAGTGTCAAAAAAATCTGGATTTTATTCTAAATGTCAAAAAGTCTGAATTTTTTTTCTCAAAAAGTCTTGATTTTTTTCCAAGTATCAAAAAGTCGGGATTTTTTGTAATTGTCAAGAAGTCTGAATTTTTTTGTCAAAAAGTGGATTTTTTTCTAGGTGTCAAAAAATCTGGATTTTTTTCTAAGTGTCCAAAAAATCGGGATTTTTATCTCAGTGTCAAAAAGTCGGAATTTTTTTAGGTGTCAAAAAATCTGGATTTTTTTCCAAGTGTCAAAAAAATTGGGATTTTTATCTAAGCGTCACAAAGTCTGGATTTTTTCTAACTGTATCGCCAAGCCTGCATTTTTTTCTGTGTCAAAAAGTCTGAATGTTTTTTGTCAAAAAGTGTGTATTTTTTCTAGGTGTCCAAAGACCGGGATTTTTTCCCCCAAGTGTCAAAAAAATCGGGATTTTATTGTAAATGTCAAAAAGTCTGAATTTTTTTTCTCAAAAAGTCTTGATTTTTTTCCAAGTATCAAAAAGTCGGGATTTTTTGTAATTGTCAAGAAGTCTGAATTTTTTTGTCAAAAAGTGGATTTTTTTCTAGGTGTCAAAAAATCTGGATTTTTTTCTAAGTGTCAAAAAAATCGGGATTTTTATCTCAGTGTCAAAAAGTCGGAATTTTTTCTAGGTGTCAAAAAATCTGGATTTTTTTCCAAGTGTCAAAAAAATTGGGATTTTTATCTAAGTGTCAAAAAGTCTGGATTTTTTCTAACTGTATCGCCAAGTCTGCATTTTTTTCTAAGTGTCAAAAATTCTGAATGTTTTTTGTCAAAAAGTGTGTATTTTTTCCCAAGTGTCAAAAAAATCTGGATTTTATTCTAAATGTCAAAAAGTCTGAATTTTTTTTCTCAAAAAGTCGGGATTTTTTGTAATTGTCAAGAAGTCTGAATTTTTTTGTCAAAAAGTGGATTTTTTTCTAGGTGTCAAAAAATCTGGATTTTTTTTAAGTGTCAAAAAAATCGTGATTTTTATCTCAGTGTCAAAAAGTCGGAATTTTTTCTAGGTGTCAAAAAATCTGGATTTTTTTCCAAGTGTCAAAAAAATTGGGATTTTTATCTAAGTGTCAAAAAGTCTGGATTTTTTCTAACTGTATCGCCAAGTCTGCATTTTTTTCTAAGTGTCAAAAAGTCTGACATTTTTTTGTCAAAAAGTGTGTATTTTTTCTAGGTGTCCAAAGACCGGGATTTTTTTCCCCAAGTATCAAAAAAATCTGGATTTTATACTAAATGTCAAAAAGTCTGAATTTTTTTTCTTAAAAAGTCTTGATTTTTTTCCAAGTATCAAAAAGTCGGGATTTTTTGTAATTGTCAAGAAGTCTGAATTTTTTTGTCAAAAAGTGGATTTTTTCTAGGTGTCAAAAAATCTGGATTTTTTTCTAAGTGTCAAAAAAATCGGGATTTTTATCCCAGTGTCAAAAAGTCGGAATTTTTTCTAGGTGTCAAAAAATCTGGATTTTTTTCCAAGTGTCAAAAAGTTAAAAATATATATTCATAAGTGTCAATAAAACATTTTATAAGTGTCGAAAAATCTGGATTTTTATATAAGTGTCAAAAAAATTTGGATTTTTTTCTAAGTGTCAAAAAGTAAAAAAAAATATTTGTCACAATGTCGTTTTTTCTAAGAGTCAAAAAGTCTTGATTTTTTCCAAAGTGTCAAAAAATTGGGATTATTACCTCAGTGTCGAAAAATCTGCATTTTTTTTCTGTCAAAAAGTTAAAAAAAAAAAATGTTTTCAAAATGTCGTTTTTTTATAAGTGTCAAAATGTTAAAAAAAACATTTGCCAAAATGTTGTTTTTTATAAGTGTCAAAAAATCGGGATTTTTTTCAAAGTGTCAAAAAGTCAGGATTTCTTGTGTCCAAAAGTAGAAAAAAAAAATGTTTGTCAAAATGTTTTTTTTGTAAGTGTCAAAAAATTGGGATTTTTTTTCTAAGTGTCAAAAAAGTCTGGATTTTTTTAAGTGTCAAAAAGTAAAAACAAATATTTGTCAAAATATTTGTCAAAGTGTCAAAAAGTCGGATTTTTTTCAAGAGTCAAAAAATCTGGATTTGTTTCACAGTGTCATAAAGTAGAAAAAAAATATTTTTCACAATGTCATTTTTTTCTAAGTGCCAAAAAGTCTGGCTTTTTTTCCTAAGTGTCAAAACATCTGGATTTTTTTCTAAGTGTCAAAAAGTTAATAAAAATATATTTATAGGTGTCAATAAAACATTATATAAGTGTCAAAAAGTAAAAAAAAATATTCGTCAAAAGGCCGTTTTTTCTAAGTGTCAAAAAGTCTTGATTTTTTCGAAAGTGTCAAAAAATTGAGCTTTTTATCTAAGTGTGGAAAAATCTGGATTTTTTTATAAGTGTCAAAAAGTCTGACATTTTTTTGTCAAAAAATCAGGATTTTTTTAATTGTCAAAAAGTTGTGATTTTTTCTAAGTGTCAAAACATCTGGATTTTTTTCTAAGTGTCAAAAAGTAAAAACAAATATTTGTCAAAAAGTCATTTTTCAGAGTGTCAAAAAGTAAAAACAAATATTTGTCAAAAAGTTGTTTTTTCAAAGTGTCAAAAAGTCTGAATGTTTTTGGGTCAAAAAGTCTTATTTTTTTCAAGAGTCAAAAAATTGGGATTTTTATCTAAGTGTCAAAACATCTGGATTTGTTTCCCAGGGTCAAAAAGTAACCAAAAATATTTTTCACAATGTAATTTTTTATCATTTTCAAAAAGTCTGGATTTTTTTCTTAGTGTCAAAAAATTCCCAAAAATATTTGTCAAAATGTCTTATTTTGTAAGTGTCAAAAAGTCTGGATTTTTTATGAATGTCAAAAAGTCTGACATTTTTTTGTCAAAAAATCGTGATTTTTTTTAATTGTCAAAAAGTTGTGATTTTTTCTAAGTGTCAAAACATCTGGATTTTTTTCTAAGTGTCAAAAAGTCTGAATGTTTTTGGGTCAAAAAGTCTTATTTTTTTCAAGAGTCAAAAAATTGGGATTTTTATCTAAGTGTCAAAACATCTGGATTTGTTTCCCATGGTCAAAAAGTAACAACAATTTTTTTTCACAATGTCATTTTTTATAATTTTCAAAAAGTCTGGATTTTTTTCTAAGTGTCAAAAAATTCCCAAAAATATTTGTCAAAATGTCTTATTTTGTAAGTGTCAAAAAGTCTGGATTTTTTATAAATGTCAAAAAGTCGGGATTTTTTTGTTAAAAAATCGGGATTTTTTTAATTGTCAAAAAGTTGTGATTTTTTCTAAGTGTCAAAACATCTGGATTTGTTTCCAAGTGTCAAAAAGTAAAAACAAATATTTGTCAAAAAGTCCTTTTTCAGAGTGTCAAAAAGTAAAAACAAATATTTGTCAAAATGTTTTTTCTAAGTGTCAAAAAGTCTGAATGTTTTTGGGTCAAAAAGTCTTATTTTTTTCAAGAGTCAAAAAATTGGGATTTTTATCTAAGTGTCAAAACATCTGGATTTGTTTCCCATGGTCAAAAAGTAACAACAATTTTTTTTCACAATGTCATTTTTTATAATTTTCAAAAAGTCTGGATTTTTTTCTAAGTGTCAAAAAATTCCCAAAAATATTTGTCAAAATGTCTTATTTTGTAAGTGTCAAAAAGTCTGGATTTTTTATAAATGTCAAAAAGTCTGGATTTTTTTGTTAAAAAATCGGGATTTTTTTAATTGTCAAAAAGTTGTGATTTTTTCTAAGTGTCAAAACATCTGGATTTGTTTCCAAGTGTCAAAAAGTAAAAACAAATATTTGTCAAAAAGTCCTTTTTCAGAGTGTCAAAAAGTAAAAACAAATATTTGTCAAAAAGTTGTTTTTTCTAAGTGTCAAAAAGTCTGAATGTTTTTGGGTCAAAAAGTCTTATTTTTTTCAAGAGTCAAAAAATTGGGATTTTTATCTAAGTGTTTAAACATCTGGATTTGTTTCTAAGTGTCAAAAAGTAAAAAAAATATTTGTCAAAATGTCCGTTTTTTTTAAGTGTCAAAAAGTCGGGATTTTTTTTTTAGTGTCAAAACATCTCGATTTTTTTCTAAGTGTCAAAAAATTCCCAAAAATATTTGTCAAAATGTCTTATTTTGTAAGTGTCAAAAAGTCTGGATTTTTTATGAACGTCAAAAAGTCTGACATTTTTTTGTCAAAAAGTCGGGATTTTTTTGTCAAAAAATCAGGATTTTTTTAATTGTCAAAAAGTTGTGATTTTTTCTAAGTGTCAAACATCTGGATTTTTTTCTAAGTGTCAAAAAGTAAAAACAAATATTTGTCAAAAAGTCCTTTTTCAGAGGGTCAAAAAGTAAAAACAAATATTTGTCAAAATGTTTTTTCTAAGTGTCAAAAAGTCTGAATGTTTTTGGGTCAAAAAGTCTTATTTTTTTCAAGAGTCACAAAATTGGGATTTTTATCTAAGTGTCAAAACATCTGGATTTGTTTCCCAGGGTCAAAAAGTAACAAAAAATATTTTTCACAATGTCATTTTTTATAATTTTCAAAAAGTCTGGATTTTTTTCTGAGTGTCAAAACATCTCGATTTTTTTCTAAGTGTCAAAAAATTCCCAAAATTATTTGTCAAAATGTCTTATTTTGTAAGTGTGTAAAAGTCTGGATTTTTTATGAATGTCAAAAAGTCTGACATTTTTTTGTCAAAAAGTCGGGATTTTTTCGTCCAAAAATCGGGATTTTTTTAATTGTCAAAAAGTTGTGATTTTTTCTAAGTGTCAAAAAGTAAAAAAAATATTTGTCGAAATGTCCGTTTTTTTAAGTGTCAAAAAGTCGGGATTTTTTTTGTGTGTCAAAACATCTCGATTTTTTTCTAAGTGTCAACAAATTCCCAAAAATATTTGTCAAAATGTCTTATTTTGTAAGTGTCAAAAAGTCTGGATTTTTTATGAATGTCAAAAAGTCTGATTTTTTTTTGTCAAAAAGTCGGGATTTTTTTGTCAAAAAATCGGGATTTTTTTTAATTGTCAAAAAATTGTGATTTTTTCTAAGTGTCAAAACATCTGGATTTTTTTCCAAGTGTCAAAGAGTAAAAAAAATATTTGTCAAAATGTCCGTTTTTTTTAAGTGTCAAAAAGTCTGGCTTTTTTTCTAAATGTCAAAACATCTGGATTTTTTTCTAATCTCAAAAAAATATATATATATATATTTATATGTGTCAATAAAACATTTTATAAATATCAAAAAGTAAAAAAAAATATTTGCCAAAATTTTGTTTTTTCGAAATGTCAAAAGTCTGGATTTTTTTCTAAGTGTCAAAAAGTCCGAATTTTTTGAGTCAAAAAATCGGGATTTTTTTCAAAGTGTCAAAAAGTCTGGATTTCTTGTGTCCAAAAGTAGAAAAAAAAATATTTGTCAAAATGTCGTTTTTTTCTAAATATTTTATAAATATCATTTTATAAATATCAAAAAGTTAAAAAAAATATTTGTCAAAATGTCCTTTTTTATAAGTGTCAAAAAGTTTTAAAAAATATTTGTCAAATCGTTGTTTTTTATAAGCGTCAAAAAGTTTTAAAAAATATTTATTTTTAAAAAAAAGTCGGGATATTTTTGTCAAAAAAATCCGGATTTTTTTTAATTGTCAAAAAGTTGTGATTTTTTCTAAGTGTCAAAACATCTGGATTTTTTTCCAAGTGTCAAAAAGTAAAAAAAATATTTGTCAAAATGTCCGTTTTTTTTAAGTGTCAAAAAGTCTGGCTTTTTTTCTAAATGTCAAAACATCTGGATTTGTTTCTAGTCTCAAAAAAATATATATATATTTATATGTGTCAATAAAACATTTTATAAATATCAAAAAGTAAAAAAAAATATTTGCCAAAATTTTGTTTTTTCTAAATGTCAAAAGTCTGGATTTTTTTCTAAGTGTCATAAAGTCAGAATTTTTTGAGTCAAAAAGTCGGGATTTTTTTCAAAGTGTCAAAAAATCTGGATTTTTTTCAAAGTGTCAAAAAGTCTGGATTTCTTATGTGTCCAAAAGTAGAAAAAAAAAATATTTGTCAAAATGTCGTTTTTTTTCTAAATATTTTATAAATATCATTTTATAAATATCAAAAAGTAAAAAAAAATATTTGTCAAAATGTCCTTTTTTATAAGTGTCAAAAAGTTTTAAAAAATATTTGTCAAAATGTTGTTTTTTATAAGCGTTAAAAAGTTTTAAAAAATATTTATTTAAAAAAAAAATTCGGGATATTTTTGTCAAAAAAATCCGGATTTTTTTTAATTGTCAAAAAGTTGTGATTTTTTCTAAGTGTCAAAACATCTGTATTTTTTTTCCAAGTGTCAAAAAGTAACAAAAATATTTGTCAAAATGTCCGTTTTTTTATAAGTGTCAAAAAGTCTGGCTTTTTTTCTAAATGTCAAAACATCTGGATTTTTTTCTAGTCTCAAAAAAATATATATATATTTATATGTGTCAATAAAACATTTTATAAATATCAAAAAGTAAAAAAAAATATTTGTCAAAATGTCCTTTTTTATAAGTGTCAAAAAGTTTGAAAAAATATTTGTCAAAATGTTGTTTTTTATAAGCGTCAAAAAGTTTTAAAAAACATTTGTCAAAATTTCATTTTTTATAAGTGTCCAAAAATCGGGATTTTTTTTGCTAAATCTCAAAAAATCAGGATTTTTTCCAAGTGTCAAACAGTGGGGATTTTTATCTAAGTGTCAAAACATCTGGATTTGTTTTCCAGGGTCAAAAAGTAACAAAAAATATTTTTCACAATGTCATTTTTTGTAAGTGTCAAAAAGTCTGGATTTTTTATGAATGTCAAAAAGTCTGAAATTTTTTTGTCAAAAAGTCGGGGGTTTTTTGTCAAAAAATCGGGATTTTTTTAATTGTCAAAAAGTTGTGATTTTTTCTAAGTGTCAAAACATCTGGATTTTTTTCTAAGTGTCAAAAAGTAAAAACAAATATTTTTCAAAAAGTCCTTTTTCAGAGTATCAAAAAAGTCTGAATGTTTTTGGGTCAAAAAGTCTTATTTTTTTCAAGTCAAAAAATTGGGATTTTTATCTAAGTGTCAAAACATCTGGATTTGTTTCGCAGGGTCAAAAAGTAACAAAAAATATTTTCACAATGTCATTTTTTATAATTTTCAAAAAGTCTGGATTTTTTATGAATGTCAAAAAGTCTGACATTTTTTGGTCAAAAAGTCGGGATTTTTTTTAATTGTCAAAAAGTTGTGATTTTTTCTAAGTGTCAAAACATCTGTATTTTTTTCCAAGTGTCAAAAAGTAAAAAAAATATTTGTCAAAATGTCCGTTTTTTTAAAGTGTAAAAAAGTCGGGATTTTTTTTTCTGAATGTCAAAAAGTCGGTAATGTTTTTGTCAAAAGGCCGGGATTTTTTCCTCAGTGTCCAAAAAAATCGGGATTTTTTTTGTGACTGTATCGCCATACACAGTGTGGAGCCGCTTCCCTAAGTCAGTATTGTTATGTTTCCTGGATTGGTCCAAATTCCAAGAAAGATGGTGACCACATAACAAAGATTCAGTAGTTAGTGTACCATCTTGCATGAGGTCACCAGTGAGAGCGGAGAGGGTCACGGTGCAACAGGTGCGGTGTGAGTAAGCACAAACTGACACCTTTGTGTGTGTCTTCCAGACGTGGACGAGTGTCAGTCCTCCCCCTGCGCCCAAGGCTCCACCTGCGTGGACGAGATCGACGCCTTCCGCTGTCTCTGTCCTCCCGGACGCGCCGGGGTCGGATGTGAGGAGGGTGAGTGTCTGCGACCGCCTCCGCCACGACCACCCCTGACCTTCATTCTTCCCCGTTGCCGTGTGCAGTGCTGGGTCTCGGCAAGTCCTGTCGTCACGCCGGTCTTCAGTTTCCTCACGGCGGTCGCTGGGACGAGGATTGCAACACGTGTCAGTGCGTGGATGGCTCCGCCCACTGCTCCAAGGTCGGCCATCTAGAAGAGAGTTCTTGGTTTAGTCGTCACACGCAAAGTCCGACGTTTGCCGGCGTCTTTTTACTCCCCCAGGTGATGTGCGGTCGTCGGCCCTGTCTCCTCCCGACTACTTCCTCTCCGGACCGCCAGGCCTCGCCGGCCTGCCCGGGGGGCCACGAGTGCGTGGGCCACCGGTTCCTCACCTGCTTCTCGCCGCCGTGCCACCGGTGGGGCGTGTGCTCCACGCCGGAGCCGCCCCCGCCCGTGCACACGCAGTGCCAGCCCAACAGCGGTTACCTTGACGACAGCTGCGCTCACGTCACGCTCATCTTCAGGAAGGACAAGGTGCCGCAGGTGAGAGGCGACAGATCAAAGCGACATTACATTTCTTTTGGCTCCTCCCAGACTTAAAAACATCTCAACAGGGGTGCACCTCTGAATCGCGATTCTTATTCATGACGATTCTAAATTGACTCAAAATATAAAAAAAATCTATTTAAAAAATGTTTTAAAATAATTATAAATAAAAAATAAATAATAATAAATCATTTAAAATATTTAAATACTTTTTTTAATGAGAACCAATTTTTAATTAAAAGTTAAATCATCTGCAATGAGGTGGCAAGTTGTCCAGGGTGTACCCCGCCTTCCGCCCAAATGCAGCTGAGATAGGCTCCAAATGGGACAAGCGGTAGGACATGGATGGATGGAAGTTTTATTATCATTGTTATACCAACTTAAGGCCTAAGCTGTTTGTTTACATGTTTATTTTATTTTTATTTGCGCTTATTGAACCCTAATTAGAATAAAAACTAAGAATCCTCTTTTGATATGATGTACTTAGTCCATATGTACACAAACGTGTACTTCATATTTAGTGACATGCTAATTCTTATTTTTACACTTTTTTTTGGCCAAATTCCGTTATATGTTATACTCTTCTGACACCACCAGATGGCAGTGTAACTGTCCACAAAACCCCTATTCATTAGTGTACACAATTTTGGAAATAAGAGCTAAAAGGTGCTGTCCACACATGTGGCCACTAAGGCCTTTAGAATAATTAAATTGCGACGATCGGATTGAATCGATTCTGAATCGGATCCGGGTGCACAACGATTCACACTCCTAGTAGAACAAATCTGATTCCGATTCCTGGCAGGACGTCTCAGTTGAGTACTTTCTAAAAATGTTTCTTTGTTGAGCAAATTTCATGTTAATGTGCAGCCCTTTGAGACACTAGTGATTTAGGGCTATATAAGTAAATATTGATTGATTGATTGATTAATAAAATAAATCGATTCTGAATCCAATCATGATAAAAGGAATCGTATCAAATTGTTTGGTGTCCAAAGATTCACAACCCTATTTAACAAACCGGGATAGTTTCTAATATATAAATGTCTGGAGTACCTTCTAAAACTAAATTTTTCTCTGATGACTAAAATTTAATGGAATAAAAAATAAATCAATTCTGAATCGAATCATCAAGCCAGGAATCGGCGTAGGATGGAATTGTTAGGTGCCCAAATATTCACACCCCTATTAAATAAACCGGGAGATTATATAGACTGTATGTAATATATAAATGTCTGGAGTACCTTCTAAAATGCATTTTTTTTTGTCTGATGTAAAAATAAGAGAGCCAGATGCAGTCATCAAAAGAGCCACATCTGGCTCTAAAGCCATAGGTTCCCTACCCTTGTTTTAACGCAATGTCCTTTTTTGCTGCTTCAACACAGAAAAATGTAAAGTGAAATAACTTAGTTGTTAACTGTAGGTCAATAATGCTTGTCTTTCTATCAGACAGACAGGGCTTTGCTGTCCACACCGCAACATGAGCTAACGTTACGCTAAAAGCTAAATAGCCTTCACCTCAAGGACTGCGAGCGAGCCGAGCTGCCGCTTGTATTTCTAGAACGTCAACGGGCTCATAGTGATGTTAGATACATTTAATAAAGTCAAATACAAATAAGGCAACAAGAGAAGTATCCTACACTTCTCTTTCGTAAAGTAAATCTACATCAACTATATGTTTTGCCTGAAAAGCTGGACAGGACGAAAAAATACTAATAAATTATTTTTTTGAAGACTTTAGTTTAGGCGGTGGCCCTTTGTTGTTAAGGCGGCCGCTTTAACAACAAAGCACCGCGGAAACCCTTCAGGTGTGTGGCATTCTTTTGAATGTTGGAAGTCAAGATGTCTCCCATCCCAGCCTGAAGAAGGTTCTCTACTCACAGGGAACCACGGTGGAGAACATCTGCTGGGAGATCCGCCACCTTCCTGTCACCCGGACGCTGGCCCAGGAGCGAGCGCTGCTCATCCTCTGTGACCTGTCCTACTCCAACTCGGACGCCGTGGAGGTTGCCATGGTGATTGACGCTCTCACACACACACACACACACACACACACTTCGTCCAGTTTCCACCTGGACGTAAAATATAAACAAATAGAACCGATGAAGCCTTCAAAGTGACAACAACAACGACTGTAGTCCTGCTTCACTAACGTGTGTGAAGAAGGGGCGGAGCTTAACTCCCATTAGAAGTTGCTGGGAATTCTTTCATAAACGCTTTATTATTTGGCTGTCATTATTATTACTTCATTAGTCATTCATTGATTATTATTCAATCATTATTATTACTTATTATTAGTAGTTTATTAAGACTATTATTCCTTATTATTAGTTTATTAAAACTTTATCATTAATTTAATTCATTCATTATTAATAATTAATACTTGTCATGGTAATTATACATTCACTATAATGAGTTTATTATTAATTCATTATTTATGATTATCTTTACAATGTTAGTTTATTATTATTGGTGATTTTTGGTTAGTTAATATTTCATTATTTATTGTTAATTCATTATTATTCAATTATTGTTTTAAAATTCATTGATTAATTATTATTCAATCATTACTTTTATTTTATTTATTTTTTTATTTTAGTCAGTAATACTATCAAACAATCAATCAATCAATGTTTACTTATATATAGCCCTAAATCACTAGTGTCTCAAAGGGCTGCACAAACCACAACACAGACCACTACCACATCCTCGGTAGGCCCACATAAGGTATTAGTAGTTTAATATTATATTTGTGTTACTAATAGTTCAGCATTAGTAGTTTGTTCAAATTGTATAACTAGTAGTTCAATATTAGTTTAGTATAATTTTATAACTTGTAGTTCAGTATGAGTAGTTTGTTATTATAATTGTATTACTAGTAGTTCAGTATAAGTAGTTTATTAATATAACTGTGTAACTTCTAGTTCAGTATTAGTAGTTTATTATTACATTTGTATTACTAGTAGTTCAGTATTAGTAGTTTATTATAATTTTAATACTAGTAGTTCTGTGTTAGTTTATTATAATTGTATAACTTGTAGTTCAGTATTAGTAGTTTATTATGATTGTATTTCTAGTAGTTCAGTAGTAGTAGTTTATCATAATTTTAATACTAGTAGTTCAGTATTAGTTTTTTATGATTTTATAACTTGTAGTTCAGTATTAGTAGTTAATAATAATTGTATTACTAGTAGTTCAGTATTAGTAGTTTATAATATAATTGTATAACTAGTAGTTCAGCATTAGTAGTTTGAGTGTATTATAATTGTATTACTAGTAGTTCAGTATAAGTAGTTTATCTTCATTTTAATACTAGTAGTTCAGTATTAGTAGTTTATTGTAAATTTTAATACTAGTAGTTCAGTTTTAGTAGTTTATTATTATGATCTATATAATGTATTACTAGTAGTTCAGTATTAGTAGTTTATTATAATTTTAATACTAGTAGTCCAGTATTTGTACTGTATTATTATAATTGTATTAGTAGTAGTTCAGTATTAGTAGTTTATTATTGTAATTGTATAACTAGTCGTTCAGTATTAGTAGTTTATTAATAATTGCATAACCAGTGGTTCAATAATGGTAGTTCATTGTAATTTTAATACTAGTAGTTCAGTATTAGTAGTTTATTATTGTAATTATAGGATTAGTAATTCAGTATTAGTAGTTTATTACAATGTTAATACTATTAGTTCAGTATTAGTAGTTTACTGTTATAATTGCATTCTTAGTAGTTCAGTATTAGTATTTTATTATTATAATTGTATAACTAGTAGTTTAGTATTAGATATATATTATAATTCTATAACTAGTAGTTCATTATTGATATTTTATGAGTGTATTATATTTGTATTACTAGTAGTTTAGTATTAGTCGTTGTTTTAATATAAGTAGTTCAGTATTAGTTGTTGGTTCTAATTTTGATACTAGTAGTTCAGTATTAGTAGTTTATTATTGTAGTTATATTACTAGTAGTTCTGTATTAATAGTTTATTACAATGTTAATACTATTAGTTCAGTATTAGTAGTTTATTGTTATAATTGTATTCTTAGTAGTTTAGTATTAGATTTATATTATAATTCTATAACTAATAGTTCAGTATTGATATTTTATTTGTGTATTATTATATTTGTATTACTAGTAGTTCAGTATTAGTCGTTGGTTCTAATTTTAATACTAGTAGTTCATTATTAGTAGTTTATTATTATAATTACGTATATTACTAGAAGTTCAGTATTCATAGTTCATTATTATAATTGTATAACTACTAGTTTAGTATTAGTTTATTATTATAATTGTATTATTTGTAGTTCAGTATTATTATTTTATTGTTTTAATTGTATAACTAGTAGGTTAGTATTAGTAGTTTATTATAATTGTATAACTAATAGTTCAGTATTGGTATTTTATGATTGTATTATTATATTTGTATTATTAGTAGTTGATCCTAATTTAAATACAAGTAGTTCAGTATTAGTAGTTTATTATTATAATTACGTATATTACTAGAAGTTCAGTATTCGTAGTTTATTATTATAATTTTACAACTACTAGTTTAGGATTAGTTTATTATTATATTTGTATTATTAGTAGTTCAGTATTATTGTTTTAATTGTATAACTAGTAGGTTAGTATTAGTAGTTTATTATAATTGTATAACTACTAGTTCAGTATTGGTATTTTATGATTGTATTATTATATTTGTATTATCAGTAGTTGATTCTAATTTAAATACAAGTAGTTCAGTATTAGTAGTTTATTATTATAATTACGTATATTACTAGAAGTTCAGTATTCGTAGTTTATTATTATAATTGTATAACTACTAGTTTAGTATTAGTTTATTATTATAATTGTATTATTAGTAGTTCAGTATTATTATTTTATTGTTTTAATTGTATAACTAGTAGGTTAGTATTAGTAGTTTATTATAATTGTATAACTAATAGTTCAGTATTGGTATTTTATGATTGTATTATAGTGGATTCTAATTTAAATACAAGTAGTTCAGTATTAGTAGTTTATTATTATAATTACTTATATTACCAGAAGTTCAGTATTCGTAGTTTATTATTATAATTGTATAACTACTAGTTTAGTATTAGTTTATTATTATAATTGTATTATTAGTAGTTCAGTATTATTATTTTATTGTTTTAATTGTATAACTAGTAGGTTAGTATTAGTAGTTTATTATAATTGTATAACTAATAGTTCAGTATTGGTATTTTAGGATTGTATTATTATATTTGTATTATTAGTAGTTGATCCTAATTTAAATACAAGTAGTTCAGTATTAGTAGTTTATTATTATAATTACGTATACTACTAGAAGTTCAGTATTCGTAGTTTATTATTATAATTGTATAACTACTAGTTTAGGATTAGTTTATTATTATAATTGTATTATTAGTAGTTCAGTATTATTGTTTTATTGTTTTAATTGTATAACTAGTAGGTTAGTATTAGTAGTTTATTATAATTGTATAACTAATAATTCAGTATTGGTATTTTATGATTGTATTATTATATTTGTATTATTAGTAGTTGATTATTAGTAGTTGATTCTAATTTAAATCCAAGTAGTTCAGTATTAGTAGTTTATTATTATAATTGTATAACTACTAGTTTAGTATTAGTTTATTATTATAATTGTATTATTAGTAGTTCAGTATTATTATGTTATTGTTTTAATTGTATAACTAGTAGGTTAGTATTAGTAGTTTATTATAATTGTATAACTAAAAGTTCAGTATTGGTATTTTATGATTGTATTATTATATTTGTATTATTAGTAGTTGATTCTAATTTAAATACAAGTAGTTCAGTATTAGTAGTTTATTATTATAATTACGTATATTACTAGAAGTTCAGTATTCGTAGTTTATTATTATAATTGTATAACTACTAGTTTAGTATTAGTTTATTATTATAATTGTATTAGTAGTTCAGTATTATTATTTTATTGTTTTAATTGTATAACTAGTAGGTTAGTATTAGTAGTTTATTATAATTGTATAACTAAAAGTTCAGTATTGGTATTTTATGATTGTATTATTATATTTGTATTATTAGTAGTTGATTATTAGTAGTTGATTCTAATTTAAATACAAGTAGTTCAGTATTAGTAGTTTATTATTATAATTACGTATATTACTAGAAGTTCAGTATTCGTAGTTTATTATTATAATTGTATAACTACTAGTTTAGTATTAGTTTATTATTATAATTGTATTATTAGTAGTTCAGTATTATTATTTTATTGTTTTAATTGTATAACTAGTAGGTTAGTATTAGTAGTTTATTATAATTGTATAACTAATAGTTCAGTATTGGTATTTTATGATTGTATTATAGTTGATTCTAATTTAAATACAAGTAGTTCAGTATTAGTAGTTTATTATTATAATTACGTATATTACCAGAAGTTCAGTATTCGTAGTTTATTATTATAATTGTATAACTACTAGTTTAGTATTAGTTTATCATTATAATTGTATTATTAGTAGTTCATTATTATGATGTTATTGTTTTAATTGTATAACTAGTAGGTTAGCATTAGTAGTTTATTATAATTGTATAACTAATAGTTCAGTATTGGTATTTTATGATTGTATTATATTTATATTATTAGTAGTTGATTATTTGTAGTTTATTCTAATTTAAATACAAGTAGTTCAGTATTAGTAGTTTATTATTATAATTACGTATATTACTAGAAGTTCAGTATTCGTAGATTATTATTATAATTGTCTAACTACTAGTTTAGTATTAGTTTATCATAATTGTATTGTTAGTAGTTCATTATTATTATTTTATTGTTTTAATTGTATAACTAGTAGGTTAGTATTAGTAGTTTATTATAATTGTATAACTAAAAGTTCAGTATTGGTATTTTATGATTGTATTATTATATTTGTATTATTAGTAGTTGATTCTAATTTAAATACAAGAAGTTCAGTATTCGTAGTTTATTATTATAATTGTATAACTACTAGTTTAGTATTAGTTTATTATTATAATTGTATTATTAGTAGTTCAGTATTATTATTTTATTGTTTTAATTGTATAACTAGTAGGTTAGTATTAGTAGTTTATTATAATTGTATAACTATATGTTCAGTATTGGTATTTTATGATTGTATTATTATATTTGTATTATTAGTAGTTGATTCTAATTTTAATACAAGTAGTTCAGTATTAGTAGTTTATTATTATAATTACGTATATTACTAGAAGTTCAGTATTCGTAGTTTATTATTATAATTGTATAACTACTAGTTTAGTATTTGTTTATTATTATAATTGTATTATTAGTAGTTCAGTATTATTAATTTATTGTTTTAATTGTATAACTAGTAGGTTAGTATTAGTAGTTTATTATAATTGTATAACTAATAGTTCAGTATTGGTATTTTATGATTGTATTATTATATTTGTATTATTAGTAGTTGATTATTGGTAGTTGATTCTAATTTTAATACAAGTAGTTCAGTATTAGTAGTTTATTATTGTAATTGTATGAGTGAGAATCGAAAGGAGTGTGTGGGTGTGTGAGGTGATGACATCATCACGAACATGTCCCTGTGCTTGATGGACAGTCCCTGGAACAGGACGTGGGCTCCAAGACGGGCGAGCGTGGGCAGATCCACAAGGCGGCCAGCGCCGTCATCGCAGCCTTGTCCAGGCGCCACAACAGCAGCGTCATGCTGGCGGTGGTGGAGGTCAAAGTCGAGACGCGGGCGGACGCCGCTTCTGTGGGTGAGTGCCTCCTTCCTCGCCGCGCGATTTGTGACGTAGTAACGAGGCTAACGAGGCCATGTGCACGCCAGGCTACGCGGTGCCGCTGCTCTGCGTGCTCTTCTGCGCCGCCTGGGTCTCCTGCATCGTGGTGTGCGTCTGGTGGACCCGCAAGAGGAAGAAAGAGCGCGAGAGGCGGTCCCGCCGGGAGGACGGGGCCGTCAACAACCGCCTGGCGCCGGAGCGAAGCCCCGCCCCTAAAGACAACCGCCACAAAGACATTCAGTACGAATGCAAGAAACTGATGGGCGCGCAGGAGCGGGCGTGCGACGGCGCCGACGGCGAGGAAGGGGACGAGGAGAGGACGCCAGGCGGGTGTGCGTCAACAAAGTGCCCGGAGGGGGCGGAGCAGGACAAGGGGGCGGCGGCCGGGGGCGGGGTCGTTGTCGTATGCACCAAGCGCAGCGGGCCGCTCAAAGCGCCGCACCGGACGGCCTACAGCCCCAAAGACAACCGCTGCAAAAACCTCAACGCCGCCGCTCTGGGCGAGGACGTCAGAGACCACTACGTGTGAGCTCGCCGCAGGGGGCGGAGCCTGACTGTTTTCAGCCTGGCAGGAAATGAAGATTCGAACGCGTGCCTTTTGCAGCTCCTCTTCACGTGTGACTGGCAGCTTACTTCCTATTGGCCCTCCTTGCCTTAGCCCCGCCCACCGGGCCTCTTTTCTACACTGGTCTCGTTTTTTTTTTTTTTTTCAAAGAAGACACCTTTTTAAAAACTGTCCACCTGGCACACGCGCGTTTACAACACATGTTCCACGCGACCTTTCAAAATAATGCTCGCGACTTCCTGCACGGGGTCCTTTCACAGTAAAAGTGCCTTCCACAACATGTTTGTACATATATTTGTAAATATGGACAATGTGTACATTTTACTTTGATAACTTAAGTCCTGCTTCCTGTACAATTCTCATGAATATTATTACGGCGCGCTTTACCTTGAAAATCATGTCATTCCTAGTATATGTCGCACACCTGTTACGTACATGTTACACACCTGCAGCACAGAGGGGACAAATGTGTGGCACAGGTGTTCCAGAGGCATTACACAGGTGGAGACGCATGGATGTATCTCAAGTGCTGCACGCGAGTTATCTGGATGTTACACAGGTGTAGACTTGATGTTACGTGAGTGTTGCATAGGCATTGCAAAGGAGTGACAACTGGTGACACAGGTGTTAGACAACTGCTTGGATGGTACACAGGTGTAACACTGCGACGTGAGATGCGCGTCACACAGGCCAGGCCGTACACGGGTGTGACAAACCGTAACCCTGGACCCTACACAGATGTAACGCAGCGACCGTACACGGGTGTTGCATGGATGTTACACAGGTGTAGCGCACATGTTACATGAGTGTTATATTGGTATTACACAGGTGTGACAAAGTAACGTTGCTGTTGTACATGGGTAACACCGGCCTTACACAGGTGTTACATGAATTTTACACAGGTGCTACACAGGTGTTACATGCATTTTACACAGGTGAAACTCTGATGTTACGTGAGTGTAAAGGAGACATTGCACAGGTGCAAAAAAGGTAATGTTGCTGTTGCAACTGTGTGACACTGACATTTCACAGGTGTGACACAGGTGTTAAAAATGTGTTACATGGATGTTTGTCAACTTCTACATATGCTTCACATGACTTTTACACAAGTGTAACACTGATTACATGGGTGTTACATAGGCATTAAATAGGTGTGACAAGTGTCACGTTACTGTTGCAACTGTGCAACACAGGTGTCACAAGCATGTTGCACAAGTGTAAAATATGTGGCTCACGTACTACACAGGTGTGACACTGATGTTACAAAGGCATTCCATAAGTGTGACAATTGTTACTTTGCTGTTGCAAATGTGTAACAATGACCTCACACAGGTGAAATGTGGGTGTTACAAACATGTTACACTTGTGTGACATGGAAGTGACTCAAGTTCTACACACAGGTGTTACACTAGCGTCACATTAGTGTTTTGTGGGCATTAAACAGGTGTAACAAATGTTACACCAAAATTGACACACACCTTACACGTGAGCAACACATGTGTAACAAACATGTTACACAGGTGTAAAATATGTGACTTAAGTTCTACACGTGTTACATGAATGTTACGCAGTTGTAACAATAGTGTTAAATTAGTGTTTCGTGGGTAATAAACAGGTGTGACAAATGTTACACTGCTGTTACAAAAATGTGACACAGACCTTACACAGGTGCAACACATACTACAAACATGTCACACAAGTCTAACGTAGATGAGACTCAAGCTCTACACAGCTTTTACATGAGTGTTACACAGGTGCAACATACGTTAAATTAGTGTTTCGTGGACAATAAACAGGTGTAACAAAAGTTACACTGCTGTTGCAAATATGTGACATGAACCGTACACAGGTGCCAACATGTTACACAAGCTTTTGATGTGACTCGAGGTCTACACAGGTGTCACATGAGTGTTACATAGGTGTAACACCAACGCTACATTTGTGCTTTTGTGGGCATTAAACATGTGTAACAAACGTTACGCTGCCGTTACAAATGTATGACACAGACCTTACACAGGTGAAAACATGTTACACAAGTCTCACACATATGTGACTCACGTTCTACACAGCTGTTACATGAACGCTACACAGGTGCAACACTAATGTTACGTGGGCATCACGCAGGTGTTATTCTAGCATCACACAAGCATGAAACGTGTTTAACAGTCACAGAAGTGACTGGAGTGTAACGCAGACTATACATTAGTGTAACACAAGTGTAACACCAATGTTACATTAGTGTTCTGAAGGCATTAAACAGGTGTAACAAATGTTACACTGCCGTTACAAATGTATGACACAGACCTTACACAGGTGCAAACATGTTAAACAAGTCTTACACATATGTGACTCAAGTACTACACAGCTGTTACATGAACGCTACACAGGTGCAACACTATTGAACGCTACACAGGTGCAACACTAATGTTACGTGGGCATCACGCAGTTGTTATTCTAGCATCACACAAGCAGGTTTAACAGTCACAGGAGTGACTGGAGTGTAACATAGACGATACATTAGTGTAACACCAATGTTACATTAGTGTTCTGAAGACATTAAACAGGTGTAACAAACATTACACTGCCGTTACAAATGTATGACACGGACCTTACACAGGTGCAAACATGTTACACAAGTCTCACACATATGTGACTCAAGTTCTACATAGCTGTTACATGAACGCTACACAGGTGCAACACTGATGTTACGTGGGCATCACGCAGTTGTTATTCTAGCATCACACAAGCAGGTTTAACAGTCCCAGAAGTGACTGGAGATTAACACAGACTATACATTCGTGTAACATATGTGTTACATGAGTGTTACACGGGTGTAACACCAATGTTACACAAGTGTTCTGAAGGCATCAAACAGGTGTAACAAACGTTACACTGTCGTTACAAATGTATGACACGGACCTTACACAGGTGCAAACATGTTACACAAGTCTCACACATGTGACTCAAGTTCTACACAGCTGTTACATGAACGCTACACAGGTGCAACACTGATGTTATGTGGGCATTACGCAGTTATTATTCTAGCATCACACAAGCAGGTTTAACAGTCCCAGAAGTGACTGAAGTGTAACACAGACGATACATTAGTGTAACACAGGTGCGACTCGGAGCTCCATCACAGGCGTAACAAGGACTCGCAGTACTAGCATTATTTTGTCCGATGGCACTGAAAAGGTTCTAAAAATGATGCCTCCCAAAAGCGAAGATCAAAGCTGCCTCCCGCGTGCGAGTGTCAATCACTAAGCCCCGCCTCTCGCCATGAAGTCACGAAGGGAACAAGTGGCGGCGTCACTCGTGCGCTGACAAACACCAGCTAGCATTTAGCAATAGCGAGTGTGTCAAAGGTCACTCTTATCTTGTCCGCAGCAACAAGAAGAAGAAGAAGAGGCCGAAAGCGCTTTGAGAACTTTGTCATCATTTTGTACAAAAACGTTGTTGGTTTGCTAGCGAGACGTTTGTTGTTTGTTAGAACAATCGCATTATTTATTAAAGTATTTTATACCAGACTTTTGCTCTCTTGTCCTGCTTTCACTCCCTCATGTTAGCCACAAGCTAACGCTCCTGCTAAGCTAACCACTGAAATGTTCTTACAGTTAGTTGAACAAGCGAAGCGTCCATTATTGGGGGGGGTGGGGGGGGGGGCAAAGGACCACACCCCAGTCAAGTCCGAGGCCACATGATCAAGCTGAGATGAAAGCCGGCCGCCAGCTAAGCCACGCCCTCCCAGATGTTCCCATTGGGGGGGGCGCCACTTGAGACCTTCACTTCAAAGACAGCGCTGATGTCACGCCGAGGCCACACCCACTTTTTTGACTCCGCGGTAACATTGAACTCAACACGGAAGGTGACTATTGTTTTTTTTTTAATCATCGTTTAGTTCACAAATTGGTGCGAAAACCAATTGTGTGTGTGTGTATGTTATACTAGTTCTACCCTTTATGAGAAATCAACAAGGAAAAGTAGCTTCCACATGAGGAGGTGTGAACAAGTTAGGACATAAAGCATGGTCCCATTACGGAAAACAATTGCATCTAAAAGAGAATGTCTCATTTGCACCCCTGGTGGTGATATCTATCAAAATGAGGGCGGTCCCAAAAAGGAGGGATTTTTCAAATTGACTGTGTGTCGGTTTTAAAAGTGATCCCCTTCTGGTCAACATATGAAATGACAAGTGTGTGTACAAATTTGAAGTGCTACCCCTCTGGCCAACATATGAAATAACAAGTGTGTGTCAGAAATTGAAATGCGCCCCCTTTGGCCAACATATGAAATAACTAGTGAGTGTAAAATTAGAAGTGATACCCCTCTGGCCAACATATGAAATAACAAGTGTGTGTTAGAAATTTAAATGCGGTCAAAAATTAATAAAATAAAATAAATATATATGTATATGGAGACATACTGTAATAACTTGGAGTAAAAACCAATTACAAACAGGAAATTAAAAAAAATATATTAAAAGCAGTCTTTTTCTCACAATGTGTCAACTTCTTTCTTACAGAATTCGGAACAATTTCTTATATTCTTTCTGTTTCTGCAACACTAATATTTTCTTGTAAATGTATTACTTTTTAATGCTAAATGGAGAAATTTGTCATATAAAATTCAGTCTTTTACCACAATATTGCCAATGTGTTTGTTGTCATAAAATAGAGACATTTTTGGAATAAAATTTGGACTTCTGTCATAATTTCGCCCCCCCCAAAAATCGTATTGTTATCTTAATATTGCCAAAAATTTTAAGTTTTCTTTTAAAATTGTGACTTTTGTCGAGAAAAATTAAGACTGTGTTCATAAAATTGCCAACATTCTTAGTTTTTCTCGTACTATTGAGTAAAAATTCCAACTTTTATCATAATATTGCACAAATGTTCAGTTTTTCTTGTAAAATGTTGACTTGCGTTGAGTTTAAATTACAACTTTTACCATAATACTGCCCAAATTTTCAGTTTTTCTTGTGAAAATGTGACCTTTTTCTTGTAAAGGTCCAACTCATTTTTTACAACAAGCGTTTTTATACTTGCATAATATGTATATATTATTATTGTTGTAAATATAAAATCTGTCGATATCTCGAAGAAAGGGGTGGTCCTAAAGTGGTAGGCATTTTTCAGAGGTCTCAAGAAGGGGTGTGTGTGTGTGTGTGTGTGTGTGTGTGTGTGTGTGTGTGTGTGTGTGTGTGTGTGTGTGTGCGTTACCTTCCATTCACCACGCTAATTGTGTCCTTGTTGAGTGATGGTGGGAACCAGCAACATTTCCTCCTTCTGCTGGACTTCAGCTTCCTGCTGATAAAAACATTATTAATCCGTGCACAAAGCTGCATACATGAAACAGTATTAAAGGGAACAGTCTACCAAAGTATCATTTATACCTGATTTAATATGTTTACTATTAGTATGAGTGTGAATGTTGTCTGTCTATCTGTGTTGGCCCTGCGATGAGGTGGCGACTTGTCCAGGGTGTACCCCGCCTTCCGCCCGATTGTAGCTGAGATAGGCGCCAGCGCCCCCCGCGACCCCGAAAGGGAATAAGCGGTAGAAAATGGATGGATGGATGGATATTATATTATTCATTAACATACTATAAATCTTATTTTAATATTGTTATAGTATGTTATTTTTATTTTATCGATATTACACATTTAATATTTACCTCTTTTGGTGATATTCTGCCTGGTTTGTGATTTATCAACATTTGTAAAGATATATATATATATATATATATTTATATATATATATATATATATATATATATAGTACATACTGTACACATATATAAATATGTATATATAAACATATATATATATCCATGTGTATATGTGTGTATTTACATACATACATATATATACACACACAGTT